>NW_021703780.1:68485014-68536816 GCF_005190385.1 Monodon monoceros | reverse complement strand
GGACTGGATTCAGAATTCTAAAATCTATTTTGTGCATTTTTTTTTTTCGGTACGCGGGCCTCTCACTGTTGTGGCCTCTCCCGTTGCGGAGCATCAGGCTCCGGACGCACAGGCTCAGCGGCCATGGCTCACGGGCCCAGCCGCTCCGCGGCATGTGGGATCTTCCCGGACCGGGGCACGAACCCGTGTCCCCTGCATCGGCAGGCGGACTCTCAACCATTGCGCCACCAGGGAAGCCCTGATTATGCATTTTTAAGGTTTCAAAATTTAAATTAAGACTATCCCTATAAAGGGGCCAGAATTTAATTGGGTCAAACTAACAAGCAATTATTTCCCCAGGGCATTACAAAAACTATTAACTTGCAAATTTGGCAATTGCCAAAAAGGTCGTTTTATTCAATACAGGAAGTAGATTAGATTTGCCATTTTATTTAAAAATGAGAAATGGTTTCTCCTTTGAGTCCAACTTACCTTCTCAATGCTAAGCAGGTCTCCCATTTCGTTGACCTTGAACCCACCATGAAGCACACTTTCAAGGAATGGTTTACATGGACTCCTGAATCCATTTCTTAAGTCAGCAAACTGCCAGCAACAAGAGTTTTCTAAGTGTGGACTTGTAGGATGAGTAGGGGTTTGAGAGAGAGATTAGGGGTCATCCTAGGCAGAGGGTATGGCATTGAACACATATTTGGAGGTACACGTTTTGAGAAACCACAGGGGACTTGACCATGGCTTGCACTCTTTGCTGCTCCAACTCTCTTGGGATTGATGCATGAAAAGAGGCTCCTCATTCCAGATTTGGAGTCCTCAGTCTCTGCCTCGACAGTCCCTGAACTTCCTATTCCCTCAGCCTCTCTCCCTGGCATCTAAGGCAGGATAGGAAGAGTGCACTTTAAGAAGATCTAGGCAGAGACAAGCCTCTCTAAATGTAACAATACCCAGGAATATGCTGAGAGCAGGCCAGTTCTGGCAGGCTTGCAGGTCTGATTATTTTGCAGTTTATATTTATATTTGAGGATTCAAAGGGCCTCAAAGCCCCTCCACTTCCATTGTGGAGTTTAAGGGAGCATTAAGGAGGCTAAGAAAAGGACCTACGGGGCTCAAGTGGAGGGGACCCCACAGACAAAGGGATTTCCCTACAGAGCTTGAGGAGGTTCTCTACAGAGAATGACTGGCAGGTTAAGTCTTGAGCCTTTTTACCCATCTTCTCAACTCTTGGTGTTTTTGGCTGGCCAAATGTAAGCATCTTTCATCCTGACTTGTGCCACTCTCCACTAAGAAGAAACTTATACTTGAATTTTGAATACCTATGTTTAAGAACCAGTTTCCTCAGGATTCCAATCCAGCCCCTTACTTGAGCTGCCACTGTATGTTTTCCCCATCTGATCGTGATGTCAGTGTCTTTGCCTTCAATTCTCTGTAGACTGCGGGAAACATCATCATTTATAATTTTAAATGTGAAGAAAAAGCAAATTTTCCCAAATGCAGAAACGTCTATGCAGTTAATTAGCTTGTTCATCTACTTTTAAGTTTGTTCTTTTCCCTCCATTGGAGTTCTGGGGTTTCCTCTATGTCCCTCCTCTCTTATTAAAATCTCTTTCTCTTGAATTCTTCAACTGGCAGTCTCCCTTCTTGCCTCCTTATTCTACACAAACAGCAAACTTGAAATCACACAGTCACTGAATCTTAGAGAAGGCATTTTTTAACTTCTGCCATGGCCAGACCACTTCACTCTTAGAAACCTCTAGCCAAATTAGAAGGGCTGGTCTAAAATGGGAGAAAACCTACTGTCCTAGGCCCCTCCCCCCCCTCTGATCTAAGTCCCTATAGACCTTTTTTCAGATCCCTCAGATTCAGATTATCATATTCAGTAGAAGCCTTCAAAAATAAGGCCTATCTATAGCCACCTGCATCTACTCCTTTTTTTTAAATCATCATTTTTCTGAAAAATTCTGCGAAATTTTCACCTCTTGCTTCATTTCTTTCTCTCATCACAAATTTATCAGTGAAGATTCTAAAGGTAACTCAACTTTCACTTCTGAATACTGTGGCCCACTGCTCTTTCTCTGTCTCTGATGAACATGTATTTGTTTTGTTGTTATGACAAACTTTTCTTTATTTTTATTTTTTTGTGTATGTGAAAAAAGTGGCTGTTGCTCCCTTTCCTAGCTCTTATCTCTTTCTCACCACTCTTTAGTTGTAACTCCAAAGTTGTTTAACAGAGTCATTTTGATTAACCATGAAAATGTTGCTTTAAAAGACCCTTACTGTTAGTTGAAATAAAAATATCAAAGCATACAACTTTCCAGTCTAAGAATTTGAGTTATAAAATCAAGTGATTTAAATTGATACAGATAAAACAAAACTTCCTAAGCTGCTAAAACTGTGGAGGAGTTGAACCTTGGCCTTCATTTTTTTTGAACATATATTTTTAAGACTAAAATTCCTCTCTTTTCTCCCCCCTCCTCCAAGGCTTAATCAATCAAGCTCTACCCCTATGGACACTACAACACAATTCCAATATTCTCTCTGGTTCGGAGATTTGACTTTTTTCCCACCCAAATAATGAATCAACTGGGATAAAAACTAAAGTATTTCATAAAATAAAACATCATTTACAACATATTCCTGGGACAGAAGAGTATAAAAGAAAGTACTTTGGCTACAAAAGACAATTCTTTAAATACCATTACTATAATTGTTTCAACCATTAATTGAATTTTCATCTAGTCATACTACACAATCCATAATGAACACATCACTTTTGAAGTTAAGTTAAACCCTGATGCTTATTTGAAGAGAATTTATATTTGTCAATTTACATTTGTCTTGAAATAGAGGCCAATACTTTTTATTGAAGATAACCATTTGTAAGCTCAGGTGATGAGAGCTAATTTTTTTTCTTAGTTCAAATGTCAAATTAATCTTGCCATTTACAGCTCTTGGCCATGAAAAAGAGAAAACTTGGAAGATATCACATATGCTCAGGTCTGCCTTTCCTTTTTATTTTTCCCTCTTGTAGAACTACCAAACCTAGGCTTCCTTGTATAAAATAAGCCAGCTGAGTTTACCTTCTAGCAAATGGCCGTAAGGCTCATGATAACAAGTACTGTTACTATTTTCCATTCAAGAGCATCCAAAATTTCAACAGTTTTAAGTTTAGCATGTAAAGTTATACAATTTGGGGTACAAAAAAGAAAACACAAGCTTCTAAAGTAAATTGGGTAAGTTATGTTCTTGGGACCACATCTATTTATTTAACCAGGGGGCTGTGCTCAAGGTTATATATATATATATATATATATATATATATATATATGTATGATATACGCATATATCAACTCCTTTCTGACTCTCAAATACCACACATCATTTGAGTTTAAAAAAGAAAAAAAAAATTCCATAAGTACCAGCTCCCTAAATGTGCTGAACCAGCACTAACGCAGTATGGACATCAGACTACCTACCTGATGCCAAAAACAATTCCTCAACCTCAGTCATTCTAGGGATCAAAGTTAAATGCAACAGAGATGGCCTCAAAATTCTTAGCTCTGGCCAGTCTATCTTCCCTCCACCTACACGAGCAATTCCAGTCAAGGTTTATTTTTAGTTTCAGTTAGTCCACTCTGCCCTCTCTTTGGCAGGCAGCTGGCAGCGCTCCTCTGACCTTCTTTGGCTAACAGAATGTCAGGAGTTCTCCTTGGAGAAAGAAGGTTGGGTCTGTGCTCACTGGAATTCCCTCCAGCCCATGGGAAGGGCCATCCCAATGACCTAGATACCAAGATGATGCAGCAAGTCATTTTCCCAGATTCCATCCATCTGGCTCATTTATCTGAACTCCTCTGTTCTGCAAACAGTCCAGCATGTAGGGACCAGCACACACCCCTGTTCACCACCCTACAACATACACCCTGCTGTAGGAGGTACAGAGCAACCCAACAGTGCCTAGGTATAGAGTCAGTATCTATCAAGGTCCTGCCAAGACTCAGGCACAAGTTGGCAATGAAACCAATGCATCCACTCCAAACCCCCATTTACTTTTCCTTCAATCAGCTCTGTTATGTGTAAGGAACACAGTTCCTTTAAATGGGTTCTATGGAAGAAAGAAAAAATGATTCAAAGTCTAGGATATAAACAAGGGAGTAGGTGTTTGAAGTGGGGAGAGGAGACTACCTTTGGGAGGGATGGTGTTAAGGAATTTAGAAGGCAGATGATCCACCTGTGTCAATGTTAATGTCAAAGAATGACAGCAAGATGGTGGAGAGAGAGGCAGTGAGCCCAATGCTAAAGTATTCATGAGTGATCAGGAGGTCAGGAGATGGCATCAACAAGAAGGCACATGAATGGTCTATCTAGTCTGATGAAAAATCATTGTCACTGTCCATACTTTATTATTGTCAATACCAAGTTACCTCCAAAATCTCAATTTTCTGTACTCAATTGTCAGACCACCAGCTCACCTCCCTCCACTGGGACCTCAAAATAGCTGATCCTCCATTGTCTAACACCTGCCTGTTACCCTCACTTCCTTCCTTACCCACCTGAGATTCCAAGGCTCATTCCCTTTGAATCCACTCTCAGCTCCATTAACTCTCCTTCCATCCAACTTGCACCCTGACCCTGATTAAATCCAAATTTCTACCTCCTCTGTGTTGCTAAGCAAGCAGCTAAACACATCTGGAGAAAAACATAACTGTGTTGACCAGTTCCACTTTAAATTGATCATTAGAAATCTCAAGTGGGGCCTCCCCATTGATGGGTATCCTACTTTTCTCCTGGTCAGTTCTTTGCCCAACTTTCCAGAGACACGAGCTCCCCTATTTCTTTCATCAAAATTCCATCCCCCTAACTTTCTCACTCCTAACCGCCAACATTCCCTTCTCATCTTTTACTTACTCACTTGTGAACAAAGGAATGAATGAATGAAAGGGCCCTGTTCTCTGTGACACCCCTTTGGGGAAATAATGCAGCAGAATAAAGGAACACTGGGGGCCATATCTATGTTCCAAGCATATTCTAAGCTTTTGCTTGCTAAAAGAGACCAATTACCCAAAGTCACCGCATGGCATTATTGCTACCAAAAAATTGTTTCAACAACCTTTGGGGATGACACAAAAGTGAAAGTTATTTATTAATGAGAAATCAACACGAACCTTTAGATTTCCAGTGTCATCCTGGCCACTTCTGTTGCTATTCCTCACCTATCATGGAAGACACAGATGCTGGCCTGTCAAGTGTAAAGACAGACTGGGGCTTTCCTTTGCCTCTTAGGCAGGCTAGACAGGTTGAGGAGGCAAATGGAATATAAGGTGGAGAGGAGAGAGTGCAATGTCTCTCAGCGGACTGGTCCTCAGAGCACACCAGTCCAAACAGGAAGGTTAAACATTGAGAAAGAAGTGTTTTAGCCAAAGAGTGAGCCAAATCCCTCAGAATGATTTGCAACTGAAGCTGAGATTCCGAATGAAGAGTTTATAAACATTAAGGATTAATGTTTTACCAAACATTACCTTTGGTATTTTTCAAAGTTGTTCCAACCAATGTGTTCCATACATTTAAATGATGTGTGAAGCCACATCATTTAAATGTGGCTCTTCAGAAAAAGTTGCATTTCGATGAGAGGTGAAAAGTTCATGGTGGGGAAAGGGAGTCATTAAATTATTTGAGCTTTTGAGACAGATTTCGAGACTTTGGAGAGAAAGAATGGACCTTGGGAATGATCTAATTTCTCAAAGTCCATTCTGTGCAACACTAGTCTCACAAGTTGCTGAGGCTATGAAAATAAATGTATTCATGATCAGCAAGTTTGGGAGGAACATCCCTTCTTGGAGTTTTCAAGCAGATTAAGGGTTCTGAGAAGTCCTGCAATAAAGAAACCTGCCTCAGTTTGTTAAATTATACACAGCATTTCCAAAACGTACCCTAAGAATATTTTCTACCTTTACCCCCAACATCTTCTAACATTCAGCTGAACACTTCCAAGAAAACTGACCTGGCCTAACCTTCCCATGTTATAGGTTAAAAAAATAGATTCAAAAGAGGTGAATTTATTCCCAAATTACACAGCTATTTAAGGCAGCAGTGAAACATCAGTGATAGCACCATCACCCTTGATTCTCTCTCTCATTAGGCAGATATCCCTAACTGATTTCAGTGTTCTCTCACTGAGCCCATAGGTAGTCTCGGAATCTTGCTCAACACCACAGAAGATGGCATCTGAAATTAAATCTATCTGTCACCTGTAAACTAGCGTCCAGGTCTTTGGACTCTGGGTTTCCAAAGTAACAATGTTGTCACCATTTTCCTCATCATCACAGTTATCATCTATTGAGGAGTTACTTTCGTGCAGGCCGCCATGCTATGGCTTTACATGCGTCATCTGCTTTAACCCTCGTAATGATCCCGGAGAGTTAACACAAACATCCTCATTCACACCCAAGGGACCAAGGCGCCAATGCCTTACGCATTTGCACAAGGTCACCCAGTTTGACAGTGGCTTAGCTGGCACCTTGGCTGTGTCAAGCTGTCACCTCCAGGATACCTCCACAGTCCTGTCCGAGCCATAAATGTGATGCTGAGTTACAAAACCAACATGTTCAGGTCTGGGATACCACAGACTATTCCCAACAAACCCTTTTTATCTTTCATTTTTATTCTAAGATGAGGCCAGAGTCCACATCAGTGCACTTTAGACACTAGAAATGTGATCTATGATCAAGTTTTGGGATCTGCCCAGGATCTCAGGGGAAGAAAAAGCCCTTTGCAGGGTTAGAACTTGCATGGTAGAGTTAGAACATGGCAGTAAGGGTGGGGCACTGAACTGAGACCCTCAGGGTGTTTTCTCAGCTTGGCCTCATCCCTGGGGACACACAGCATCCCCTTCTCTCTCTGTCGACTTTCTTACCAAGAACTACCAACTGGTCAACCTGATTAAGAAACCAACCAATAAAAGTGCCACTTGTTCCAACAGCAAAGGTGCTAATTACCTGCTATGGCTCAGCCGGTTTCAAATGGAAACCTTAAAAGAAAAACAGTTGTGTGTGTTCAACATCCTGTACCAAATGTGGTCTCCTGATACAGACTCAGCAGCCCCAGAGCCAAGTCGAAGACAGAGCAGGTGCCTCATTTGCTTCTGGGGTCCTGATAAAGCAGGACGATGAGAGAACTTGCAGCTTACCTGGAGACTCCCTTTGAAGGGTAGACTCTTTTTGCTCTTGGCAGAGCCCAATCATCTCAGTCAATGCATTAATGTCCTTCTGTGACCCCATCAAGTCTCACTAACTTTCCCATTACAGCAGAGCAGATGGGCAGACCCACTCATGGTCAATTACTGACTCCTCGAGGATTTGACTTCATCCCCGAGTCTTGGGGTGCTGGGCCTTGGCAACCTCCCAATTTGCAAGCCACACTTGGCATTGAGTCTACATTTCCAGAACTTCTTTAGCTAGGGAGTGACCTTGCCTCCTTGCCTCCTCCTCCCTCCCTCCATGGACTGTTGCATAATTCTGCTGGGAGAGAGCCCAAAATATTCCCTGTGCCTGCCCCTTGCAGCTGTATTTCTGTGCAGAGTCCATGAACCTCACCTGGCCATCTGCTGGGGAAAACACTGGAAGGAAGGTGTTATGTAAATATGAGGAGAGCTGAGGCTGATGGAGGAGCTCTGTTCTCCTTGTCACTTTTGATAAATCGCGTGCTCCCTCACTTGCTTCTCCTCTGCCTTCCCAGTAGCAAAGTGGTTACTGAAGAGGCACCAGGCAAGTCTTTATGGAATAGAAGTAGCTGGATATACTCTCCCCTCCAAGGGCTCCCAGAAACCTCTCTGTAAACACAAATAAGCAGCCCAGGCACATCCAAAGTTTCTCCACAGCCCTGCAAAGGGCAGGAACTCAGACCAACTAGGGTGGGAAAAAGCAAGGAAAAACAAGTTAAGTCTTTGACTTAGCTAGATGTAAATTTTCATCCAATGAAAACAGACTCCAGTTACTAGAAACAAAGGAAATGATCAATATTTGTTAACTTCCAAAATGGAGGATGGGTTCCCTTGTAAAAATGCACAAACATCAAAAACAAATTCATCACTTATTTCTAGGCACTGTTTTTAATGTGACTCATACACTTTTTTTTTTTTAAATACATCTGGTAAACCTCTACTAGAGACAAGTTGATTTCCTAGCCAGAATAATGCATTTCTGTCCATCACCACATAATTAATAATAATTTCCATATTTACTTGGCTTTCGTCACACATCTCTTTGCACTGGTGAAGGAAAGCAGAGAGAAGGTGATCTCCCCTTCCTCTACTTGGCAACAATTTCCAGTTAGCTGAAAGCATACCTTATTAAGATAATAGAATGTAAATCCAAGTAAATGGGCCCACACTCCATGCTGCAGGTGTGTGTCTACTTGTACTGCTTGCAAAACATCCAACAGGTCTGGAAATTAAACGTGAAAAATCAGTGAAGACCCAAAGCCCATCACAGGAAAGGAGAACAGGACCCTGGCAGTCCAGCTAATGCCTATAATCACAATGATAAAGGCTCATAAATGGCTTCATTCCACCTTGTCACTCACAGCCCTAGCTGCCACACCTTGCTCTTGCTACGTTTGCAGTGACCTTTGTCATGCTTGAGCAAACAGCTCCTGCTGTGAGTTCTCTCTTAACAGAGTGGCCAGATGGGGCGGTTTTGCTCCATTATTTACTTCTGTAAAGGGAAAATGCCAACAGAAAGATTCATTACGGTCCAGCCCATCTCTGCAAAGCCTCTCTGATTTATTAGGGCATAAACTACTGTACGGGCTGTAATGAGACATAAATGTTCTGGAAGGCCTATGAACTCCAGGAGGAAACGCCTTGCCATCACACTTCTGTGCCCCTAATTTATTAACAGCTTGTGCCAGCACAGCCTGGAAAATCCTGCCAACTCTGCAATCTGCAGCCGTCACCTTTGGGGTGGGCAAGGGAGAATGGGGAAAACGTGTCCAACTCAGACAAGGGACAGAAAACTTATGGGCACACTACAAAACGGTGACACCTGCCATTTCTCCATGAACTCCTCAGCAGATATTTGGCCAAGCTTGCTGTATGAGAAAGCAAGGTTTCCCCAACTACATGATGCAAAGATCAAACTGGACATTTTGTTATTTCAGGATTTCCTTGGCCTTGCACAGGGGAAAGCGTTATATTTACTTCAGAGGAGCTCCAGTCACTGTTTCAACTTCCTCTACCATTTGAGAGATATTTTCTCCAATGCAGTGTTTGCCCCAGCTTATTACAGCACTCTTTGCAAGACAATTAGCATTTTGGCTCTCTAAACATTACCCTTTCAGTTCTAAATATCGAACAAAAAATTAACAGGCCAGCCCATTTTTACACTTCCTTTTATACAATCAATTATTTTTTTCTTAGAGCAAAATATGCATGTCTTTTTAAGTCAATTTTGGTTGCATTTGCCAAACTTATGAAAAGAATAAGATTAAGTAGTGAGCTGCCAAGGAAATATATAGCACCCTGACTTGATATGAGGTATTAAGCATTTTATACTGCAGGCACTAATGCGAGGAGACCATCTTTTGTCACTGAAACATTCCTTTACAAAATATGTCTTGAGCATATACCACACACTGGAAACCTGGTAGAAACACATGGCTCCAACCCAGGACCTACCATATGATTTGCAAAATTAAATTGTGAGGGCCATTGTTCAAAAAAGTATAAAGGATTTCAAGATGGCAATAGCAGAGCATTAAAGCCAAGCACAGAGCCCTTCTGAATGAGGAGCCCTGAGCAACTGCCAGTAGCAAGCCCATGAAGATGGTCCTGCTCTACTGTGTGGAGCATCCGGTTTAATGAAGGAGTCAAACAGTAAGACAATTCCACTGATGAGAATGTAAGAAATAGACATCAATGCTCAGAAGGAAAGGAATACTGCCCCACGTGAAAGCAGGACAAAAGAATATGATCTAGGCGGGGGCACAGGGGGCAACAGTTAAAATCTGAAAAGTGTGTGTTTTTTTGAGTAATGAACAGGAGGATCTCCAGGCGTGGAGCAGCATCTGCAAATGCCCTCTGGGGGAGGGAGAGAGGCATCTTGGCACAGAGAAAGGCCAGGTTTGCAGTGAAGCCTGGGAGAGATTAAACGCCAGACCCCTGCAGGGCCTTGCTGGCCACGTGAGGATGGCAGTCTTGAAGGAATGCTAAGAGCAAGCACACAATTGAGTGGTTCCTTATCAACGGTATGGGTTTCCTTCCAGGGTCCTCGTCACCTGTGTCAAGTGGCTTAAGTGGCAAACTGATTTACCACCACAGCAATCTGTGAAGCTCTGGGGAAGATATTTACTTTTGTAATGTCAGAAGAAACAGAATGATTTTGTTTTTAATCTAAAAGACAAAGAATTCCCCTTGCTGCAAAGCAAATGCCAGAAGTGAGCTCAGAGTACGTTTCTACACCTGAGGAATAAGCCTGTGTAAACAGTGACTGAGATTTTGTCACTGTAATTAAACACAGCAAAAGGCCAAGGAAGCCTCCTTGAACAGTGTCGGAGCCATATCCACACTCTGACTTCATGGTTCTCCATCCCCAGTGTTGGACCAATCACCCGAGAAGCACTCCTGCTGGTAGATCCCAGCCTCCTGGACTTTGCAGGCTGTTCACACTTGATTAAATATTACTATTAATATTGTTCTGTGAAGGAAGAATAAAGACTAGGATCTTTTCCCTCTCAGTCACATGCTAATGACACAGCATGAAAAAAGCATAGGAATTCAAGGTACTCTATGTTTGATTGACCCACTTTATTTTTTAATTAGACCTAATTTATTATGAATAATAAATTCCCTCTTTTTCCTCATAATTTTCTCTAACAATCAAATCCACAATAATATATCCAAAGGTAGACTTTTCTGAGTTAGTTCTTTTCCATCTATATCCCTTTCTGATTAAAAATTCATGTATCTGTTCAAATACACATCTGCCCTCTCATCCAACCATCCACTCACCCACACACCCATCTATCCATCCATCTCTCCAACTCTTTTACTAAGCATTAATGTTACAGATAATGAAATTCACAGTCAAAGAACTTATTCCCTTTGGCCTTGTCATTATTCTCTTCCTATCTCTGGCAGTTTTGTGAGATTATGAGCCTTAGTAAGGCATTGGGGCGGGGGGGAGAATCTTAATGTTCTGGGATTAATACAGCTACTTTACATACGGCTCTTTACGCAGTATATGAAGCTAAGGAAAACTGATTTTCTTAGCGGGAATAAAAAAGAAGTACATATAAAATAAGTTTGTATTTCACTTCCAAGTTCTGTGGCTGTAAATAAAGCTTCGTTGGTCGAGCTAGAAGGAGAACCCCAGAGGACTGACTCAGAGCTCAGTACTAAGAGATAGACGGCTTGCCAGAGAGGTGAATGCATTTCATTATCTTGAGCTTATTCCATGGGCATAATTAGAACTCCTTTGAGAAGTCAACTGATTATGTAACAGCCAACAAAATATGTGAGGATTTCATTTTGGCATTAAGCAGAATCTATCAAACTCTGTTTTAATTTATGATTTCCTATTAGAAGAGGACCGAACAGGACAAGCTGCTTCCACAGCAATAGTTTCTGATTAGTACCACTGGATAACATAAAGGTAGAGTATATATCTCCCCCTTGGGGCATCGCTGGAGAAAAGGCAGCTTAGATTAGCCTGATATATTATTAGATATCCCCGTTGTCCTACAGAAACACAGCTGCAGGTATATTATTTCTGGCTGGGGCAATGTTAATGTGAGGTAGAAGCAGAGACATCAAATAAACAACCTGTACTAGCTGGCTCATTTTTTTCCCCTTTCTATACATAGCCTGTATGAAGCAGGGAGATCTGGTCCCAGCATCAGAGACTCCAGCTGAAGCCTCACAATTCCCAGCCCACAGCCAGCACCTCCATCTCCAACCATCTCTCCATGCTGAGCTTTCACTCCAACAAGGAACTTCAGCAACCCTGCTGGCCTCCGGGAGAAAGCGCCAGTCTCTGGACCCTCTTGCTCTGCTTTTTCCCATCTAAAGGGGATCTCATCTCCCAGTCTAGGCCCAGGAAATGGCTTTGGCACTTTTTTTCCAGAAAGCAAGGTAAGGAAAATAATGTTACGTAACTCTTTAAATGGCAATCCTGAGTGTTTCTCAAGAAAGGCAAAAATGGAGTAACAAAGACATTTTCAACAAGAGGAAAATGAGAGACACAACCTCTCATTTCACTTGCACGTAACTTACAAAACGAATGTGACTTTTCCCCCCAAAGCCCAAGTTACTCCTGAATAAATTAGCTTCAGACGATGCTTTAAGAAAAAAAAAAAAAAAAAAAAAGGTGGGGAAGTAAGTCATCCAGCTGCTATGTGACTGCCAAGCAGCCTAAAATGATTCCATAGACTTAAAAATTTCTAATGACAGTCTATTTTGGAACATGTAGATATGGCTTTCCAAGTCCAGAAAGGCAAGGTGAGGCCTTTGGGATACGAAGAAACCACAGAGGAAAGGGATGGCGGACATGGTGCATGAGGGCCACCACTGGCCTTCTTGTGCACAGCAGACTGCCCACTGGTCATGGCCCTGCCCCTTTTCCAGCCAGATGGGCGCTTGCAACCCTTCCCAAGCTAGCACTCCAGAGAGCTGCCTACAAAGGCCTGGAACTGGCCCTCAACACAGAACCTCCTTGCCATCTGGGATTCAGTGCAGGCAGCTGGAGTTAGTGAAAGAGTTAATGTGATTTTCCACTCTCCCCACTCACTCTGAGGGACTCTAGTGAGAACTGGCCTGATCAAATCACCTTTAGGAAATGGAAAAATCTAACTCACCACAGAGAAAGGCCAGTACAGAAAGGAATGCTGGAGATGAACCAAGGACAAGCTGAACAGAGCTGTACCATTAGGGCCACAAGAAGGGGAAACACAGACCCGGGGAGAAAAAAAGGTGGCAGCGAAGCAGCACCTTCTTAACTGCGTATAGACGACCCCCCCTCACATGCCCACATCCCTATCCTTGGGGTACGGAGTTCGAGGCCTGGCGTGCACATGGGAAGGAGGGGGCTCAGCCACCATTACCTTATGCTTCTCACAGATGCATCAGCTGGTATGAGTTAGCCAGGCAGTGTTCACATTTTGGGGAGAAATCATCCATTGATTTATCACAGGGGGCATAAATCATAAGTGCATTTAGTTGTCTTCATCGCCTTTCTTGTCATCCTGCCCTTCTGAAGTGAAATTAAGAGGCAGATGTATTATCTGGGATCAATTCCAGATCCCATTTGTGTTTGTAAAAAATGGAAGCCAGGAAGGGTTTCACACAAACCTTCTGCCACAGGTTGATCAAAGTCCTGGCACCTCGAAGGTCAAGTCACCAAACAGAGAAGCTGGGTGATGGGAGGGGTAGACAATTCACCATCGCCCCTTAGGCCCAGCTGGGCTGAGGACAACAGGAGGCCCTACATTGTCCCTAACACCCTCTTGGGCTCACGACCCTCAGGCCCGTGGAGCTCCCCACCATGAACTGGCAGGTTGCAAAGTCAATGAGAGAACAGAAGGTGGTTGGTTGCAGCTACAGTTTTAAAATTAAGTCAGTGAAGACAATGGCCACAGCAAGGACAGAGGGGGATTCTTCCAGAAAGGTCTGGAGGACTCCTCTCAAACACTTTTGCATTCTCACATCTCAGGTCCCATCTAGGTCTTTTCAGGGATCCTGACTCGTTCACACTGTTGCCTTCCTGGAGAAGTTTGTCCCATTTCCCTCTGTTAACCACAAGGTACCACCACATGACTTTTCTAATGGAATGCAAGGAAACTGGGAAGGAGCTACAACAAGCTACAACAGCTACAAGGCTGTTTTATAAATTAGCTCAGAGAGCTCCACCTCTTTCTCCTGATGTCAGGGGGCCAATTGTCCATCCCTTAAGATTACTCTTGCTGGATTTTTTTTTTTTTTTTGGAAGGGTTAGTTCCCCTTTTTTAGTCTTTTTTTTTTTTTTTTTTTTAATGATAAAAGCATGTAACAGGCCATTTCCTAAGTCCAGAGGAAGAGAAAGGACCAGTATTTTTAGGAGGGTTGAGACAATTATTCTGTGGGGAAAAAAACCCACATTTCAGTTAAGTGTCTCTTTGGCTCACACAGACATCCTTCCGTTTGGAGTATAAACCGGAAAAGTCTTCTTCAAAATTCTAAAACCATCACTTCTTGTCTCTGTCCCATTGAGGCACAGAAACAAATCATGTGAAGGCAAATTAATATGATCCAAGTCTTAAAAGCCCTAACATTTCCATGAGTTCTGAGCATCATATTCATAGAACCAAGGATGAGAGTGCCAAAAATTCAGGCTCCAACCCAAAAGGCTCCAAATACCTGCCCATAGCCAGGTTAACCCTCTCCAAAACAGAAGGCGCCTTGGAAATCTGTTCCAGGACCTAATGTAGCCCCAGGAGGCTGTGGGGCCATGCAGCTAATCCTCCCTGTACGTCTCCAGTTCAGCTAGCATTCCAATGCGATTGGGCCTCCACTTGGGCCTCTTTGCTTTCTAACAAGGCACATCAGGCAGCAAGCTTCCTGCTGGACAGTTAACATGCAGTTCATACAAGTCTCCCCCATCAGTCACCACCACCAGCTGTTTTGTTTTGTAGATGGGAATCTCCAAGGAGTGAAGAGGATAGGACCAAATCTGTTATTTCATATGGAACAGTGAGCAACGAACCAAAGGCAGCTTTAATGTGAAGACCCTGGGAGGGACTGGAAAGGCTCCTATGGGAGGCTCTGAGCCGAGAGAAGTTTCTAAAGTGCAGGGCTGCAGTGACGGAACATATTCGCTAAGTCCTATAAATCTCCTCCCGTTGTACTTTTTATGGCAATCATTAAGGTAAGGGTAGTCGGATTGTTAACAGGTCGATGGCCAAACTTATTTGGCATTGGGAGCCTCAGGTTTTATCCCCAGATGTTTGAAGGGGTAATGTAAGGGTCAGCCTATGGAGAATACTGGATTTCCCGAAATCCACTGGAAGAAGGAGCTTCATTTATGAGGCATAAGGGTGATTTCTCTACCAATAAAGTTAGCTAAAAACGCAAAGGGCTCCTCTGGGATGAAGACCTATCAACATGAAACAAGCAAAACGTACCAGAAGGTGCAAAGCTCAGGGTCAGGTTTGGGACTGGGGATTCTTCCTGTTGGGCTTTTGGGATCAAGTTCTGCTTCTGATGGATGGGACAATGAACACAGTTACTTTCTTGTGATGTTTATCTAATACATTACAAGATGAAAAGGCTATCACCAAAAGGAAATCAGTAACTAAGATTGCTGGAGGTCAGGTCTGTCTGGGGGTAACTTTAAATCAAGTAGTCAGGGTAGATCTCATTGAAAAGGTTTGTCTGGGCAGGGACATGATGAAAGTGAGGACTGAGCCAATGTGGAAATCTGGGGGCAGAGTGCCCCAGGTGGAGGGCACAGGAATTGCAGACGTCCAAAGGCCTGAGAGTAGTGGGCTGTGAGAGGAGAGTGGAGCAGAGGTCAGCATGAATGGGCACCCATCAAACCAGGCCTTGAGGTACTCTCTTGGGACTTTGGTTTAAACTTGGCACAGAGTGGGGAGCTAGTGGAGGTCTGGAGGCTCACTGGCACAATCTGCCTCCGGTTTCCAAAGTGTCTGGCTGCTGTGTGGATAACAGGCTCTGGAATGCCTACTTCCAATGAAACCAGTCTGCCTGAGAATTAAGAAGAGATGTGGTTTGACTGCAATTTATGTGCATGTATGAGAGTGGCAGGGGTGGAGAAGCATGCTGGCTTCCATGCCTGGGTGCTCCTAACTCCCAGCATGCCAGGGCATCTTTCCCTCTTCTCAACCCTGCTAAGCCACCTCCTTGGCCCATCCCACAAAGGAAATGCAGAAAACGGGGCAACAGCTCACTGGTGAGATGACGAACATGCAAGATGGGCTCAGCCTGAGCAAGGCTCCCCCAGGACGCCGGCTTCTGGCTACCTGAGGTGAGGAGCCTCTGTTGGAAGAGACTTCTGTTTACCTGGCCAACAAGTTCACAGTCCTCAGTGTCTCATGGACCAGTTGTCAGGGGTCTTCCCACCAAACCACCTAGAGGGGAGTTTTACGAAGGGGGCAAATGAGGGCTTGCTAGCCTCTGGCGCTACTCATCTGGTTCCCAGAGCAACCCTGTGAGGGCGGCATGGTGCTTGCCCCCTATTTCCTAGATGAGGAAACTAAGCACAAGGAGACTCAATCACTTGCCCAAAGTCACCCAGCTCAGAAACACTATATCCTGGACACCCGCCCAGGCTGTCTAGGCCTTGACTGCCACTCTAGAAAAGGGACAAATAATATAAAACAACACTACTTTTCAAATCTCCTTTTTACGTTTCACCAAGACAGCCTGCTCATCTGTACTGAAGAACATTAGCTATTGTATGTCATTAATTAATGATACTGAACAGTCAAATATATCTCAGTATATTTTCCTAAGTGCCAGAAGTTTAGGTAAAACAGATACTGCATATATATATTTATTCAGGAAACAGGTAAAATGAAAGGCCTGGAAATGTTCTTTTAAATGCAGCTGAATAGTTTAATCTTCTTATAAGTCAACCAAGACACCACATAGAAGTGATCCATATTCAAGGATAAAAGAATACTTTCTATTTTCCACATCTGAAAAATTATTGCTATACCATCTTGAATTCATCCAGTACAACTACATTTTGGCTGTAACAGAGGGATTTTAACAATGTGAATGGTTGTCAATCATGGTGACAATGATGATACAGCATCATGCAGTCTTCCCACTCTGTGCCCAGCACTGAGCTTAGTAGCACATCATCTTTAATTCTGAACAACACTACAAGGAATTGACACATGAAATTACCTCCATTTTACACACAGATGGGGGGGAAACAGATTTGTCAGCATCCAGATACCTCCCTCTTTCCTTTAGGCAGCACTACTTCCCTACCCCTGCCTACTCCCCAAGGGCCCTATTCAGTAGTCTAAGAGAAACAAAAATGCAGAAAATAAGAACCTGACATGGCAATAGCCTGCAAATGATGTTGAACTTATTCATCAAGCTTCCACTTATTGCTGGGTGTGCCAGTTAATAAGCTAATGTGTCTCACCACCAAATTCTCTGGGCTCTGTGAGACTGGGGCTGGAGCTCTGCAAACCACATTTCTGCTTTGGCAGCTGTTTCCAGTGAGGCTCTGCCAAAAGGGTCAGTGTTGGGGAGGCCGCAAGGATAAAGGAAGGAGAAGGGACTTGCTCCCTCTGAGTGCTCCCTCTTGGCTTCCTGGCCCCAGTACCATCACTCCAGTGAGGCCTCTTCACCCCGGTAGGGGCAGTTCATTCCAACAGCAGTGAATGAATCCAGTTTGCAGTGTTCCCAACACTCACAGAATCCATTTCATTGCATCCCCCTCAGAGACCCCAGAACCCCCTCCTCAAGAGTCTGGATCCTGGCCGCACAGGACCCTCCTCTGGGTTCAGAGACCCTGGCACCTTCAAGCTGGTGTGTCCTCTTCAGAGGTCTGGGTCCTAGCCCTTTGAGTCCTCTCCTCCCAGCTTCTAAGTTTTAATAATGACCTTCTCTTCCCCTCTCCTCTTCTGCCCTCCCCCACCAGCCACAGGGGTGGCAGCTTTTTCCTGCAGTTGCTACTGCCATGATATCCTAGACTGTTTGCCCTTTCTGCTTAATGATTCTTAATATTAAATACTCTTTGCTAAAATAACTAGTGGATTTCTGTTCCCGATTGGACCCTGCCCGATCCATGGGGCACATAACCCAGGCGAATGGCATTTCTCAGTGGCCCCAGCTTCCCTGAGCTGAGGAGGGTCTATGAGCCACCTATCAAAATGCCAATTCTAGGGCTAGGTCTGCAGAGAATGGAACCTAGGAAACATTTTTAGCAAGTCCCCCCAACCACGAACCCCTCAGTTTTGGGGCACAGGTGTGAACAGTCTGATATGGATGACGATCAAAGACCCCGCAGCTTCAGAGTGGTGGGCTCCTGGGCTAGTGGCTTAATCCCTCTGAGCCTGAGTTCCCTCAGCTATGACATGACAGTGGTAATAAAGAGTATCTACCCATAGGGCAGAACTAAGAATGAAATGAGAAAAGCAAGTGAACTGTGTGACTCTGCACCCAGCACGGGGAGCAGGGAGGGACAGCCATTTCCAGGAGGATGGGGCTGTTACTTGGGAATGTGCACTGCCTTCAGAAGACAGCGGAGCCTGGGTGGAGGCCAAGGCCCCCACTCTGAGCCCACCAAGAGGAACAGCACCGGTGGCAGTGGGGCAGGTGCCCACACGGTTGTTCTGAGACCCTGACAAGAAGTGCTTTTTCAATGGCTGGCAGCAGGCACGCATCACGAGGCTTCGTTCCTAACTTGTCTCGTCATGTTCTTCTTGTGGAGTCACAAGATGTCTAATAGCAGCAGAAGTAATTAAAACTAAACCGGGAGGCAGCGAACCGTTTCGACTCTCCCTTCAGCGGTGAGGAGGGCCTGCATGAGCTCTTACCACGGTGACTGGAAATGTCTTTTCCTGTCATACCACTGACTGACCACGAGAAATGAATGTTCCTGCTATTTGTCTAAGACAGCTGTAGGATTGATCACCCTTGAGAAAATACAGCAACGACACAAACTCACCCAAAACTTTCAGACCAAAGGTGACTTCAGTTAAGGAGGGAGAGGGAGGGAGGGAGGGAGGAAGGGGACAGAGAAATGTAACCACCAGACTGAGCCCTGAAGTTAAAGCAGCAGTAAGAAATAGGCGCATCTGGGAACTTTCATAGGAAGTTTAAAAAGTCTACTACCTAGACCACCCTCTATTGAAATTATTTACAATGAGGAGAGCCAGGACCCAAACCACACGCCCAGCCCAGGGCCATGCCTCGTAGGTTGACTCCTGTACATCAGCCAGAGAAAGCTTCTGACGACAACCCGCTCGTGCCTCGCCTCTGCTCAACAGCCTGCCACGGCTCCCCACTAGCCTTGTAGCACAATCCCAACTCCTTCTGCGCCCATCAAAGGCCAGAGGAGCTGGCCCTGCCTGTCCTACTAGTACCCCACCACCCATGTCACTGCCCCCGGCCCACCAGGCTCAGCCAGCGGCTCTTTACCCAGCTCCTCACACACACCCAACTTCTGCTCCTCAGGGCCTTTGAAAATACTGTTCCCTTCACCATTCCACACTCAGCTCCTTTCCCCACATGCACTCTGCTTGGAGAGGGCTCCCCTGGCCACCCCATTACTCTGTCTCTGGCCGTTGCTTGTCTCCTTCAGAAGATTTATCATAGTTTCTAATTATTGGTCTTCTCACTTGTTATCTGTGATGTTATCTGCTCTGTGAGATCTCCTTGGAGCCTACACGTCAGCCCCATACGCCTTGGCTCTGGTACAGTGGCCTGGGACACAGAGGGCCTTCAATAAAAATCTGTTGAATGAATGAATTACTGCCCCCCCATTTGGCTACTCCCCGTTATATCCCCTTCCAACAGCCTCTGCCACCTTCAGCCCCCACCTTAATCTGGTTCTATGGGATGAAGAATGACAGAGCCAGAGTGCAGGTGGGTGGGGGGAGAATGTCGAGATCCCTCCTCTATGAGCAGTGGGACTTAACTCCTTTCCCAGTTGCCTGTGGTCTTGGGAAAAATCCCTCTCCTCTCAACTGGCTCAAAGGAAGGCTAAAAAAAAAGCTTTGTAAAATCATTTGAATGTCAAAGGGAATAATGTAGTTTAGGAAAAAAGAAAGAACAAAAACTTCCTTCCAAATCACTTAATATTATTTAAAGGTTGCACTCCTAAAAAGATAAGCCCTCGGAGACGAGGGGAAGATGGCGGAAGAGTAAGACGCGGAGATCACCTTCCTCCCCACAGATACACCAGAAATACATCTACACGTGGAAAAACTCCTACAGAACACCTACTGAACGCTGGCAGAAGTCCTCAGACCTCCCAAAAGGCAAGAAACTCCCCATGTACCTGGGTAGGGCAAAAGAAAGAAGAATAAACAGAGACAAAAGAATAGGTACGGGACCTGCATGAGTGGGGGGGAGCCGTGAAGGAGGAAAGGTTTCCACACGCTAGGAAGCCCCTTCGCGGGCGGAGACTGCGGGTGGCGGAGGGGGGAAGCTTCGGAGCCGCAGAGGAGAGCACAGCAACAGGGGTGCGGAGGGCAAAGCAAAGAGATTCCCGCACAGAGGATCGGGGCCCACCGGCACTCACCAGCCCGAGAAGCTTGTCTGCTCACCCGCCGGGGCAGGCGGGGCTGGGAGCTGGGGCTCCGGCTTCGGTCGGAGCGCAGGGAGAGGACTGGGGCTGGCGGTGTGAACACAGCCTGGAGGGGGTTAGTGCACCACTAACTGAGGGAGTCCGGGAAAAAGTCTGGACCTGCCGAAGAGGCAAGAGACTTTTTCTTCCCTCTTTGTTTCCTGGTGCGCGAGGAGAGGGGATTAAGAACGCTGCTTAAAGGAGTTCCAGAGACTGGAGTGAGCCGCGGCTAAAAGCGCGGACCCCAAAGACGGGCATGAGACACTAAGGCTGCTGCTGCCGCCACCAAGAAGCCTGTGTGCGAGCACAGGTCACTATCCACACCCCCCTTCCGGGGAGACTGTGCAGCCCGCCACTGCCAGGGTCCCGGGATCCAAGGACAACTTCCCCGGGAGAACGCAAGGCGCACCTCAGGCTGGTGCAACGTCACGCTGGTCTCTGACGCCGCAGGCTCGCCCCGCACTCCGTGCCCCTCCCTCCCCCCGGCCTGAGTGAGCCAGAGTCCCCGAATCAGCAGCTCCTTTAACCCCGTCCTATCTAAGCGAAGAACAGAAGCCCTCTGGTGACCTACACGCAGAGGCGGGGCCAGATCCAAAGCTGAGCCCCTGGGAGCTGTGAGAACAAAGAAGAGAAAAGGATATATCTCCCAGCAGCCGCAGAAGCAGTGGAATAAAGCTCCACAATCAACTTGAGGTACCCTGCATCTGTGGAATGCATGAATAGACAACGAGTCATCCCAAATTGAGGAGGTGGACTTTGAAAGCAAGATTTATGATTTTTTCCCCTTTTCCTCTTTTTGTGAGTGTGTATGTGTATGCTTCGGTGTGAGATTTTGTCTGTATAGCTTTGCTTCCACCATTTGTCCTAGAGTTCTATCCGTCCGTTTTTTTTCTTTTTAAAAAAAAATTCTGTTGTTAATAATTATTTTTTATTTTAATAACTTTATTTTATTTTATCTTCTTTTACTTTATCTTCTTTCTTTCTTTCTGTCCTTCCCTCCTCCCTCCCTCCCTCCTTTCTTTCTTCCTTCCTTTCTTTCTTCCTTCTACTAATTCTTTCTTTCTACTTTTTCTCCCTTTTATTCTGAGCCATGTGGATGAAAGGCTCTTGGTGCTGCAGCCAGAAGTCACTGCTGTGCCCCTGAGGTGGGAGAGCCAACTTCAGGACACTGGTCCACAAGAGACCTCCGAGCTCCACATAATATCAAACGGCGAAAATCTCCCAGAGATCTCCATCTCAACACCAGCAGCAACCAGCTTCACTCAACGACCAGCAAGCTACAGTTCTGGACATCCTATGCCAAACAACTAGGAAGACAGGAACACAACCCCACCCATTAGCAGAGAGGCTGCCTAAAATCATAATAAGTCCACAGACACTCCAAAACACACCACCAGACGTGGACCTGCCGCCCAGAAATACATGATCCAGCCTCATCCACCAGAACACAGGCACTACTCCCCTCCACCAGGAAGCCTACACAACCCACTGATCCAACTTTAGCCACTGGGGACAGACACCAAAAACAACGGGAACTACGAACCTGCAGCCTGCAAAAAGGAGACCCCAAACACAGTAAGATAAGCAAAATGAGAAGACAGAAAAACACACAGCAGATGAAGGAGCAAGATAAAAACCCACCAGAACTAACAAATGAAGAGGAAACAGGCAGTCTACCTGAAAAATAATTCAGAATAATGATAGTAAAGATGATCCAAAATCTTGGAAATAGAATAGACAAAATGCAAGAAACATTTAACAAGGACCTAGAAGAACTAAAGATGAAACAAGCAATGATGAACAGCACAATAAATGAAATTCAAAATACTCTAGAAGGGATCAATAGCAGAATAACTGAGGCAGAAGAACAGATAAGTGACCTGGAAGACAAAATAGTGGAAATAACTACTGCAGAGCAGAATAAAGAAAAAAGAAAGAAAAGAACTAAGGACAGGCTCAGAGACCTCTAGGACAACATTAAACGCACCAACATTCGAATTATAGGGGTTCAGAAGAAGAAGAGAAAAAGAAAGGGACTGAGAAAATATTTGAAGAGATTATAGTTGAAAACTTCCCTAATATGCAAAAGGAAATAGTTAATCAACTCCAGGAAGCGCAGAGAGTTTCATACAGGATAAATCCAAGGAGAAACACGCCAAGACACATATTAATCAAGCTGTCAAAAATTAAATACAAAGAAAACATATTAAAAGCAGCAAAGGAAAAACAACGAATAACACACAAGGGAATCCCCATAAGGTTAACAGCTGATCTTTCAGCAGAAACTCTGCAAGCCAAAAGGGACTGGCAGGACATATTTAAAGTGATAAAGGAGAAAAACCTGCAACCAAGATTACTCTACCCAGCAAGGATCTCATTCAGATTTGATAGAGAAATTAAAGCTTTACAGACAAGCAAAAGCTGAGAGAGTTCAGCACCACTAAAGCAGCTTTACAACAAATGCTAAAGGAACTTCTCTAGGCAAGAAACACAAGAGAAAGAAAAGACCTACAATAACGAACCCAAAACAATTAAGAAAATGGGAATAGGAACATACATATCGATAATTACCTTAAATGTAAATGGACTAAATGCTCCCACCAAAAGAAACAAATTGGCTGAATGGATACAAAAGCAAGACCCATATATATGCTGTCTACAAGAGACCGACTTCAGACCTAGAGACACATACAGACTGAAAGTGAGGGGATGGAAAAAGATATTCCATGTAAATGGAAACCAAAAGAATGCTGGAGTAGAAATTCTCATATCAGACAAAATAGACTTTAAAATAAAGACTATTAGAAGAGACAAGGAAGGACACTACATAATGATCAAGGGATCGATCCAAGAAGAAGATATAAAAATTGTAAATATTTGTGCAGCCAACATAGGAGCACCTCAATACATTAGGCAAATACTAACAGCCATAAAAGGGGAAATTGACAGTAACACATTCATAGTAGGGGACTTTAACACCCCACTTTCAGCAATGGACAGATCATCCAAAATGAAAATAAATAAGGAAACACAAGTTTTAAATGATACATTAAATGAAATGGACTTAATTGATATTTATAGGACATTCCATCCAAAAACAACAGAATACACATTTTCTCAAGTGCTCATGGAACATTCTCCAGGATAGATCATACCGTGGGTCACAAATCAAGCCTTGGTAAATTTAAGAAAATTGAAATTGTATCAAGTATCTTTTCCGACCACAACGCTATGAGACTAGGTATCAATTACAGGAAAAGATCTGTATAAAGTACAAACACGTGGAGGCTAAACAATAGACTACTTAATAACGAAGTGATCACTGAAGAAATCAAAGAAGAAATCAATAAATACCTAGAAACAAATGACAATGGAGACACCACAACCCAAAACCTATGCGATGCAGCAAAAGCAGTTCTAAGAGGGAAGTTTATAGCAATACAATCCTAAGTTAAGTAACAGGAAACATCTCGAATAAACAACCTAAACTTGCACCTAAAGCAATTAGAGAAAGAAGAACGAAAGAAGCCCAAAGTTAGCAGAAGGGAAGAAATCATACAAATCAGAATAGAAATAAATGAAAAAGAAATGAAGGAAACGATAGCAAAGACCAATAAAACTAAAAGCTCGTTCTTGGAGAAGATAAACAAAATTGATAAACCATTAGCCAGACTTATCAAGAAAAGAAGGGAGAAGACTCAAATCAATAGAATTAGCAATGAAAAAGGAGAAGTAACAACTGACACTGCAGAGATACAAAAGATCAAGAGAGATTACTACAAGCAACTATATGCCAATAAAGTGGACAACCTGGAAGAAATGTACAAATTCTTAGAAATGCACAACCTGCCAAAACTGAATCAGGAAGAAATAGAAAATATGAACAGACCAAACACAAGCACTGAAATTGAAACTGTGATTAAAAATCTTCCAACAAACAAAAGCCCAGAACCAGATGGCTTCACAGACGAATTCTATCAAACATTTAGAGAAGAGCTAACACCTATCCTCAAACTCTTCCAAAATATAGCAGAGGGAGGAGCACTCCCAAACTCATTCTACGAGGCCACCATCACCCTGATACCAAAACCAGACAAGGACGTCACAAAGAAAGAAAACTACAGGCCAATATCACTGTTGAACAGAGATGCAAAAATCCTCAACAAACTACTAGCAAACAGAATCCAACAGCACATTAAAAGGATCACACACCATGATCAAGTGGGGTTTATTCCAGGAATGCAAGGATTCTTCAATATACGCAAATCAATCAACGTGATACACCATATTAACAAACTGAAGGAGAAAAACGATATGATCATCTCAATAGATGCAGAGAAACCTTTCGACAAAATTCAACACCGATTTATGATTAAAAACCCTGCAGAAAGTAGGCATAGAGGGAACTTTCCTCAACATAATAAACCCATATATGACAAACCCAACCTCAACATTGTCCTCAATGGTGAAAAACTGAAAGCATTTCCACTAAGATCAGGAACAAGACAGGGTTGCTGACTCTCATGACTCTTATTCAACATAGTTTTAGCCACAGCAATCAGAGAAGAAAAGGAAATAAACGGAATCCAAATCAGAAAAGTAGAAGTAAAGCTGTCACTGTTTGCAGATGACATGATACTATACATAGAGAATCCTATGGTATCAGAAAACTACTAGAGGTAATCAATGAATTTGGTAAAGTTGCAGAATACAAAATTAATGCACAGAAATCTCTGGCATTCCTATACACTAATGATGAAAAATCTGAAAGTGAAATCAAGAAAACACTCCCATTTACCATTCCAACAAAAAGAATAAAATATCTAGGAATAAACCGACCTAAGGAGACAAAAGACCTGTATGCAGAAAATTATAAGACACTGATGAAAGAAATTAAAGATAATACAAATAGATGGAGAAATGTACCATGTTCTTGGATTGGAAGAATCAACATTGTGAAAATGACTCTACTACCCAAAGCCATCTACAGATTCAATGCAATCCCTATCAAACTACCACTGGCATTTTTCACAGAACTAGAACAAAAAATTTCACAATTTGTATGGAAACACAAAAGACCCCGAATAGCCAAATCAATCTTGAGAATGAAAAACGGAGCTGGAAGAATCAGGCTCCCTGACTTCAGACTATACTACAAAGCTACAGTAATCAAGACAGTATGGTACTGGCACAAAAACAGAAAGATAGATCAATGGAACAGGATAGAAAGCCCAGAGATAAACCCACGCACATATGGTCACCTTATCTTTGATAAAGGAGGCAGGAATGCACAGTGGAAAAAGGACAGCCTCTTCAATAAGTGGTGCTGGGAAAACTGAACAGGTACATGTAAAAGTATGAGATTAGATCACTCCCTAACACCATACACAAAAATAAGCTCAAACTGGATTAAAGACCTAAATGTAAGGCCAGAAACTATCAAACTCTTAGAGGAAAACATAGGCAGAACACTCTATGACATAAGTCACAGCAAGATCCTTTTTGACCCACCTCCTAGAGAAATGGAAATAAAAACAAAAATAAACAAATGGGACCTAATGAAACTTCAAAGCTTTTGCACAGCAAAGGAACCCATAAACAAGACCAAAAGACAACCCTCAGAATGGGAGAAAATATTTGCAAATGAAGCATCTGACAAAGGATTAATCTCCAAAATTCATAAGCAGCTTATGCAGCTCAATTAAAAAAAAAAAAAAGACCGAATCCAAAAATGGGCAAAAGACCTTAACTGACATTTCTCCAAAGAAGATATACAGACTGCCAACAAACACATGAAAGAATGCTCAACATCATTAATCATTAGGGAAATGCAAATGAAAACTACAATGAGATATCATGTCACACCAGTCAGTATGGCCATCATCAAAAAATCTAGAAACAATAAATGCTGGAGAGGGTGTGGAGAAAAGGGAACACTCTTGCACTGCTGGTGGCAATGTGAATTGGTACAGCCACTATGGAGAACAGTATGGAGGTTCCTTAAAAAACTACAAATAGAACTACCATATGACCCAGCAATCCCACTACTGGGCATATACCCTGAGAAAACCATAATTCAAAAAGAGTCATGTACCAAAATGTTCATTGCAGCTCTATTTACAATAGCCAGGAGATGGAAACAACCTAAGTGTCCATCATCGGATGAATGGATAAAGAAGATGTGGCACATTTATACAATGGAATATTACTCATCCATATAAAGAAACGAAATTGAGCTATTTGTAATGAGGTGGATGGACCTAGAGTCTGTCATACAAAGTAAGTCACAAAGAGAAAGACAAATACCGTATGCTAACACATATACATGGAACTTATGAAAAAAAAAATGTCATGAAGAACCTAGGAATAAAATGGGAATAAAGACACAGACCTACTAGAGAATCAACTTGAGGATATGGGGAGGGGGAAGGGTAAGCTGTGACAAAGCGAGAGAGTGGCATGTACATATATACACTACCAAACGTAAAATAGACAGCTAGTGGGAAGCAGCTGCATAGCACAGGGAGATCAGCTCAGTGCTTTGTGACCACCTAGAGGGGTGGGATAGGGAGGGTGGGAGGGAGGGAGACGCAACAGGGACGAGATATGGGAACATACATATATGTATAACTGATTCACTTTGTTATAAAGCAGAAACTAACACACCATTGTAAAGCAATTATACTCCAATAAAGATGTAAAAAAAAGATAAGCCCTCACTCCTCACTCAGCTCAGGAATTTTGCTCTCCAGAGTGGCACCTGTGCCCGGCAAGATGAGGAGAGAGGGATTCCTAGGCTTTCCAAAATCACCCCAGAGCTACCGAGGCAGAGCTAAGTCTTTCAGTACCTCTGAGGCCACTAGGATACGGTGGGATTGAGGCTTTAGCTTCCAAATTGTGCAAAGGGAGGAAGGCCTGGGGCAAAACTCCCAAGAGAGCCCCTTCTTAGAGATTGATGTGATACCAGTTCAAAGGACACAGATTTCCAACAGTTCCCAAAAGTGCTCCAAAGCCAGGTCCCCAAACCATTCTATGATCAAGGGCTTCCCTTTAACCCCACACCAAGAGCTGCTTGTGTCCACCCCTCCTTGTAGCCCCACCAGGCGTCTTCCAAGGCCCCTGAGTCCTGGTTGTCTCTTGAGGGGCCTCACAGCTACCACCTCCACTTTTGTTTGGGAGGTAACAAAACAGACAACACTCAACTGAAATAGCATTCACCTTTGAGGCTGCCCTGTGCTTTTAGAAGAGGAAAATCATTTAGGTGCACCCCGACAGCCTCGTCCTAAGGCTGCACAACTGGCTTTCCTCTTACTCTCTGCGTGCAGCCCCAGTGGGTTTAGCAACTATTTAGCAACAGACGACATATAATCAAATGGGTATAACTGTGTTACAATAATACTTTGTTTACAGACAGTAAAATTTTAATGTCATATAATTTTTACAAGTCATGAAATAATCTTCTCCTTTAGCTTTTTTTTCCCCCCATTTAAAAATGTAAAAATTATTCCTAGCTCAAGGACTGCCCAAAGCAGGCAGTAGGCCACCTCTTTTTAAAATCTCTAACTTATCATTTTCTTACCTATCCGCTCTGTCTTACACATCAGGGGAGGTAATGATTAATAATTCTGTGACCTTTCTCTTTTTTTTTTTTTAAGTTCACTTGAAAGAGCAACTATATAAATGGCAGGTATAGCCATTTTTCTAATTTAAATGTAGAAATGTAGGCAGCTTTATTTCTTAAGCAGATCCTGGAATGAGTCCCTTTCATACTAAGGAGTTCATATTTTATTCCAAGTGTGTAAAGCTGCCATGAAGCCACTAACCAATGTATATTAGGCAAAAGTAAATGGCATCCAATAAACGAATAAAGAGCTCCTCATTTCTGTTCCCAGCAATAACATGCTGGCAAGGGACACACTGCATAGGCAATCATGATGTCACCTTCACAGACTCATAGTTAAATCACCAGTAATGGCTTCCTTCTTCCAACTCATTCTATGTTTTATTAAGCAGTTGCCTTGCACAAGGCCCTGATTAGGAAGCATTAAAACATGATACCCGGGGCTTCCCTGGTGGCGCAGTGGTTGCGAGTCTGCCTGCCGATGCGGGGGACATGGGTTCCTGCCCCGGTCCAGGAGGATCCCACATGCCGCGGAGCGGCTGGGCCTGTAAGCCATGGCCGCTGAGCCTGCGCGTCCAGAGCCCGTGCTCTGCGGCAGGAGAGGCCACAACAGTGAGAGACCCATGTACCACAAAAAAACAAACAAAAAAAATCAACAGAAAAAACATGATACCCACAAGTGCTCCCCTGGCCTGCTCCCCATTTCCTTCTCCTTTCCTTTCTTGGAGCCCAACTGCCAAACTGTAAGGAAGTCCAGGCTACTGCACTGAAGAGAGAGGACTCACAGGGTCACCTGGAGGATTAGACACCGCATGGAAAGAGAGCCCTCAGGGAAGAGAACCAAGGCAGCTCTGCCAGGCTCACACATGAACACAGCTTCCTCAGTGACTTCACTGGACACCACAGGGAGCAGAACCAACCACCCAGTTAACCCACAGAACTGCAAGAAATAATAGATTGTTATTTTAAACCACTAAGTTTGGAGATGTTTCATAGCATTGCTACCATGAAATGATTCTCTTTCCTTTCTCCCTTCACCTTGTTTCTTCTAATATTGATAGTTTTCTATTGCTGCATAAAAAGTGACCACAAGTGCAGTGGCTTAAAACAGCACACGTTTGTTATCTTACAGTTTCTGTGGGTCATAAGCCTGGGCACAGCTTAGCTGAATCTTTTGTTCATTGTCTCACAAAACTGCAATCAAGGTGTTGACTGGGTTGTGTTTTCAACTGGAGGCTCAACGGGGGAAGAATCTGCCTCCAAGCTCATTCAGGCCGTTCACAGGATTCATTTCCTTGTGGCTATAAGACGGAGGGTCCAGCTTTTTTCTGGCTGTTGGCTGGAGGCAGGCTGCCCCCAGTTCCTTGCCACATGGAATTCTCCAAACAGCTGCTAACTTCATGAAACCAGCAAGGAGAGTCTCCTGGCTTCAGGGAGTATCCAATCCCTCTTTCAAGGGTTTTCAATTAAGTAAAGCCCACTCCTGATAATATCCTTTTAGTTAGCTGAAAATCAGCTGACTTGAGACCCTGATTACATCTGCAAGATTCTCTAACCTTTACCATATTCTATTGGTTAGAAACAAGTCACAGGTGCAAACTACACTCAAGGTGAGGAGCTTATACAGGGTGTAAACACCAGTGGACAGGAATCATGAGACTACGCTTAAGGACTCAATGCTATACTTCTCAGCAGGGACACGGTAGAGTGCATGGTGGTGGACTGATCAGAGATTCAGAATCCGTCCTCAAGAACTCACCAAACCAGTGAAGATGAAAAACAGGCCCAGAAGTGATTACAGTACTGGACATTAAGTTATACACTTCTCTTACACAGCTCTGAGGAAGTGTAAAGTGTAGGGCTCAGGTAAAGACAAGATGGCATCTGGCTGGAGAAGAAGAGGGAAAGCTTATGGCAGACCTAAGAGAAAGGAACCAATATCTAGAGGCTGGGTTAATCTAGAGCAGTGGTCCAGAACCCTACACCTATGGGTATGTAAAGAATTTAAGTGAAGTGGGCTGAGAGGAAATAAGGGAGCATGATGGAGGCCATGGCCAAAAGGAGCAGGCATTTGCCATCTAAGGGAGCAGCGATTCCTCAGCTCCAGCCGTTTTTTGCCATATGAGAATGCTGGCTCCAAAGTGCCATGTGTACCCCTTTATGAAACTAAAACTTTAAAATTTTATATTCTATCTCCAGATTTTAAAATCATGATCAGTAATTGACAATTTTTTAAACAAAGTATGAGCCAAGAAACACATAACTGTGCACTGAATTTGACTGAGGGAACAGGCCCTCATAAAGGTAAACAGAGGGAAGCAGAAGTGGCAGAGCCCACCAAGTAACCAAACCCTATTCCTTGGGCTATTTCTGTGGCAGTAGTTCCCAAGTGCAGTTCGCCCACCAGTAGCATCCACATCACCTGGGAACTTGTTAGAAATGGAAATTCTCAAGCCCCACGAGACCTACTGAATCAGAATCTCTGGAGGTGGAGTGAGCAATCTGTGCTGGAACAAGCCCTCCAGATGATTCTCATCCTCACTCAAGTTTGAGAATGACTGTTTTATAGGAATCAGGTTCCAGCCTTAAGATCATTTTACTCTCTGCATTTCCTGTTTCTATAATCTTGAAGATAGCCAACGACAGCATGACCCAACCCTCTACTAAGTAACATTCAAAACAATAGAGAAAAATGACAGCTTAGACATGACACAGCATCTCTTTAACACAGTGCTAAATCACATTGGGGTTTTATGTAAATTTATTACCTGCACCTTCACAGAGAAGTCATCAAGAAGAGAATGTATATGCATAAGAATGTCATGGAACTCTCCAGAACGGCGTAGGAGGGGAGGGATCCTCCTATTAATTTCTAATCATAGATAAAGGCCCTCTTGCTACAGAAAGAAAGTCTGCTTCTGCTTGATAATATTTTATAAGTAGATCAAACTGCTTCATGTAATGTTGAAATTTCCAGGACCCTGGTTTCAACTAATCCAAGAAAGCACCTGGCCTGAAGTCAATATTGTTCCTTTGGAAAGATATGTTGAAATTTGTGTTTTGTCTGAAGAGTTATGACTTTGCAGCCTTCATCCTATGCCTCTCCCAGCAAGTAAAGATAGGATGTTTAAATTCTAATATTCCTGGGCTACAGCTATCCATCAAGTATCACCAAGCAAGAGGGATTCATATGATTCAGCACGAGTCTCACAAGATAATACATTTGGTATTAATGTAGCTGCTTATTAAAAGCCCCTTTTACTTCCTTCTTTTATTTAAGATGGTCCTAAATAATGTGAAATATCCTTCAACATGCTGTGAGATGTCACAGCATCTGTGAACATCTTATTTGACCACAAAATGTCCATGGCCCTACCCATGTTTACTAGTGCTGTGGCCTCCCCCCCAGGCCCCTCAGTCACTCAGCCACACCTCAGGGTTGTGCATTAGGTAGTGGCCATGTGCCCAGCATTGTGCTGTGTGCTGCGGGGGTGCAAGCATAGCCAGCATGCTCCTCACTCTGCATCACATACATTTATCAGGAATTAACTCTGGCCTCTACGTGTCCCTGGAAATCATCACCTGAAATATCTCATTTAAAATCACCTTGTCCAATAAGTCCACCTTATTCAACAGTTGGATTCTAAAGTCAGTGCTTATTGTGGGAGCTGCATTCAGCCAAACTTATTCCTGGATCTCCCTCAGGCAGGTGCCATGCCAGAGTCCCACCTACTCTCAGCAAGCCCAGCACAGCTAGTTTTCCCTCCAGCTTCAGAAATGGTGGTTTTCTCTAAGGTTGAGCAATAGGGGAGGCATCCATTTGGGGACCATGTTGTACGAAATATATATGTATCTTTAAGCACCAGAATCATGCTTGGTGAGGTGAGATGCCTGTGTTAACAGAGACACATGGGGACCAAGAATGACTGAAAGAATGTGCAATGACTGCTCACGCTGCCTCAAGGGTACATGCTTTCTGGATACAGCTGAGTGCACAGTTCTCATTTGTCTTCTGTTTCTTTTTGCCATGGGTGTGGTTAGTTCAATTCCCAGAAATTAAACATACAGAGTTGAAGAAGCAGAATGGACTTGGTCTAGATAGCCTCATGCCCCAACAGAAAGAGTCAGAGTAATGCCACTGGCACATAGGATAGGAAAGCGCCTTTGTGATACCCCCAGGATAACACCCTCTCTGACACACCTCTTTTTCTTGCTCATATTTCACCATTTAGTTGAGATAGTGATCACCAACTGCTAATCTGCTGATTGGTGTCCGCTTGAGGAACTTATTAAAAACACAGAACCCTGGGCCACACCCTCAGAGATTTTGATTCTGTTTAAGTGTACAATAGGATCCACAATTTAAAAGATCTCCATAGGGAATTCAAACTGGCTAACAGCTTGAGGAACTCTGGGTTAAGGCACTCAAAAGACACCAAAAACCTTGATATCTGTCACTGATACCCTAACATATGTGTTTATCAGATAAATAAATGTTAGCTCGGAAACCAAAGAAAGAATTTGAATAGAGAACAAACAAGCTTTGACAAGAGCGAGGAACAGCACTGGGGGATGGAAAGGAGATTCTGGATGGTAATGAGGGCCCAGGAAGGAACGATAGGAACATCGAAACATAAAGGAGATGGCTACAGGGCCACCATGGCTGCCTTCACCATTCTATAGATGCTGGGTCCAGCACGCAGCCCTGGCTCCATGGAAAACAAAGAGAAGCACTGTCCATTAAGGACAAAAGCATACTTCACAGCGAATCTTTTCACTGAACACACTGAACATGTCTTCATGGGTTTCTTCTCTCTGCCAAAGAAGTTTCACTTTGAAATCAAGAAAAGCCATAGTATTCAGTTTTGGTCAACCAGAAAACACAAGGCTGAGAAACCACAGGTCATCATGAGATTAAATCTACATGGGGTACTTATCCATGGACAATCTGGAGGTTACAATGCAATATAGATTCTCCACACGTGGCACTGCATGGACGCCATCAACATCGGCTTACCTTTCGATCTGGCCAATTGTATTTTGCAAAGATAGTGTCATAGGTGTCCACTGCCCCATCAGTGATGAGCATAATGGCCTGGCTGCAGATGCTTCCTTGTCCAGTGTGGTTGAACTGTGGAAAGAAAGAAGTTCAAACTGAAAAACTCATCAGAGGGCTCTGTATATCCATGAGACTTCAGAAGCATGACATCTTGGGCTTAGGAAGCCTCTTAAAATGAGAGCTCATTCTGCATCACCAAAAAGAACCTACAGGATAAGCCTTTCCCCACTTACGGATTTCCGTATTTGCTCTGAAAAACTGGAACTAAATACGAACCACAGAAGAGGATTCCTAAAAACACACACAGGGCAGGAAGTGAGATTCTAGGACAGTTAACCTCTCTTATCTTCAAGCATGGATAACACTTCAGAATACAAGTCCAAAGGAGTTGGCACAACAACCTTTTAGAAACACATTTACTGGCAGCAGAACAGGTAACATCTCTTTAAAAATCTAAATGAGTCCAGTTTGAATGAGTCTGATGGATGCAGACTGTGCTATGTGATAAAATCAAGGAGGTTTTGTACACATAGAGAATAAAGTCAGGAACGTGCCAATTCAGACTACACTGTAAGAACCCCATTTTTAGGGTTTGTTTTAAACATATATTTGTTAACATGTAACATTATGTATTTGTTTATGTATGTTAGTATGTATAGCATGCTGAAATTCCAAGATTGTGCCCACTGGGGTACAAAACTCTAAATTTCAACTTTCAGTTTTACATAGCATTTCAAAAGTGCCCAGCCTTTGTGCGTGGTAGCTTGGGTGACCAGACTATGGTTGTCAGACTCCTGTCCTTCCCCTGAATCTGGTGAAGAATCCCCTTAATGAATGCTATTAATGCTACAATTCAAAGCAATGTCCTTTAAAAACCCTACAATTATATGACAATGGGGAACACACAAAACAACTTTAACCTTCAGTAGTGAAAACTCCCACCACTACAATCCGTGAAGTTTATTCATTTATTGTAAAATTATTTCCTAAGTGCCCACACAGCACTGAGGATGAAACACAAAAATCTCTTTGCTTGTGTAGTTTGTATTCTATTTGATGAGATACCAAAGTAAGTAAGTAAATTATGTTGTAAGTAAATTATGTTGTATGTTGGATAATGGTGATGCTAAGTCAAAAAAAAAAAAAAGCAAGAAGGGGGATAGAAAATGCAGAGGGCCAACTTTAGAAAAAATAGTCGGGGAAGACCTCAATGAGAAGGTGACATTTGAGTAATACCTGAAGGAGGTGAGCATCTGGGGTAAGGGCCTTTCAGAGAGAGCAAAGACCATGTACAAAGGCATGGAGTGACAACGTACAGGCACGTTAAATCTGTTGACCATGACACGAGGGAAGGATGGAGGCAGCCCTTGGATTTGCTGCTGGCTCCTGATGAACCAGAGCTAAAAAAGCACTCACACTGAAGAGTAATGCCCAGTCTCCATGAACTTAGAATACTAATGGAGAGTCTGAAGTTGCAGTAATTTGAAAGAAGATTGGATGAATGGATGGATGGATGGAATGAATTGCCTCATGGCTGTATTAGGACAAAGCAAAACCAACTCAAAACATGCATGGAATACCATAGTACAGCAGAAAATACTCAAACACATCTCAGCACCACAAATTGGTGCCTAGGATAAGGTCTCTTTTCAGAATATCCTTTTCTCCATTTATAAGATGGCAATAACATGCTTATATGGTTGTTACAACACAGGTTATATGTTCATTATATGCTGGGCTACAAGTATTAACCTACTTAATCTTTACTACCCTCTGAGATAAGTACTATCATTATCCCCATTTGACAGGTGAGGAACAGAGACACAGAGAGATTAGCTAACTTGCCCAAGATCACACAGCTAATATCTGTCATAGCTGAGATCTGAACCCAGGCAGTCCGGCTCCAGAATCTACTCCCAGGTTCGGTACATTCTACCTATGGCGTCCCAATGATGAGATGACATTCCTCAATCCAATGGCTCCACAAATGTTCATTTCCTTCTCCTGCTCTTCCTCCCTTTATCCTTTCCAGTGTTCCAGGGTGGCACGGCAGTCACCAAGGCCACTACCCTGAGAGTGAGTGAGTGCTCCTTAAATTCTGTGCCCTTGGAAAGTGCCTCACTTTAATCTTGGCCCTGACAGCCATTCCTGCAACTCAGACTGGACAGATGCCCTTAAATTAATGAGCAGACAGGGCCCATGATACAGTATCAGTAGGTAGAAATACCTGAGAACTAAGGCCATCGGACCACAAAGCTTTCCACATAACTCCTATTCTACTGTCTTTATTGACATAACTTACTATTCTAGAAAACTCTTGCTCAGGAAGATGAAAACTGCAAATAACTTTATTGCTTATTCCAGGAACTTCCTGAAAGACCCGTCAACTCTTCAACAGAAAGCATCAAAGGACAATTTATACCCTAAAACTCTTTGAAACCCTGACCTCAAAATCTTCCCCTTGCTGCATCTACCAATCCTAAACTATAACTTAGGATTCGTACCCAGTTTCAACAAAGCCTCTTCCCTTTCCTCCACTTTGAAGACCCACCTCAACTAGACTTTCATAGTCTCAATAAATGACTTTGTCCTTTCCTCTCTGAGATGCTACTAAGATACTACCAACATAGTGCAATAAGAAAGAACAGCTTTGCAGCCTTGTCTTAACAACAGGTTGTTCTGGAGATGTTTTGGAGAGCCTGCAATACAACACAGCCTTCACGGCATTGGATAAACCCAGTGACATGCCACTGATGTATGCATTTGGTCACAGAGGCTGCAGAAGGGAAAAAAAAATCAGGACACCCCGGGACTGTTGTTCATATAACTCATTTGAAAACATCCTGGAAAAACTCTCCCAAACAAAAGGCAAGAAAGAGAGGGAAATAAAGATATCTGAACACTGCAGACTGGAAGAAGGGGCTGCCCGGAGCTATTTACTCAAAACCATTACTTTCCTCCGTGGCTGAGTCCCTGGTTTTCTCTGCAGCAATCTGCAGTTGGAGAATTTTGAAGAATGCAATTAAATTCAAATGCTTTGATGAGTAATATCTCTTCTCTTCATATTTGTCTAGAACTTATTTTTATTGAATAGCGAGAGAGATGGAAGTGTTTTCCATAATAATAACAATGACAAGGGCCTGATGATGAACTACAATTAGCTCAGTGATTCATCAGTTAGCAGTGAAAATTTCAATGCATCCTGACATTTAGAGCATTTGGTTGTGATTAACAGTCTTTGAAATGTCACCAAATTTTATTTAATTGGCTAAGAAAAATTTTTAAAAGGTAATCACTGCAAAGATTGTATTCATCGCCAAAAAATATAATTGCAGTTGTCACATGACAAGGTAGACGCTAACTACTGTAGCAAACTGGCTCTGTGTTCTTAGTGAATCTAATGAATGCAGCAGAGATCAATAGCTAGAAGGGTCTTAGAAGTTTATTTGAACGTGTCTTTCAAAGCCTTTAAGTCATCTGAGCAAATACTGAAACTGAAATGCAGGTAATTGCAAAACAGAATTAACTTCATTTAGTTATAGTAACCTCTGAACCATTCTAAGCTCTAACCATAATTGTCATTTCAAATTGTGTGTAAGAGAAAGAGAGAGAGAATGTGTATTTGTGTGTTCAAGAAATAGCTTTTTATTTCATACTGACTTGCAAAGGCAGGCATAATACACAGGAAGAGAATTGTATCACTAAAGGTCATATTGATGAAGTGGAAAATAGCTAAAGCTTCATTTTCACGGGAGATTAACCATCTCTGTTTTTCAGAGTGTTCGGCTATTTAAAAGCCCAATGGCAAGGGATGGGATGGAAATGTTTCTCTCTCTGGGATAAATGTACACTCAAAAGAATATGGTGCCAACTGTCAACCAATCTCAAGCAGGGACATTTTGTAACATTTTTGTTCCTTCCATTTCTCGCTTTCTGGAATTTACACTCAACCCCTCAGACTTTCTGACTGGCCAGACCCCAGAGGAGTTTTACAGGTGAAGACAAAGCAAGCAGGTGTGTGGAAGGTTCCCCTGGTTCAAAAATACTTCTCTCACCAGGTTTCAAGGGAAAAAATCCACCATGTGTTGGAGATTTCTCTGGCTATTAGAGGTGTTGGGAGTGCAATACACCCCCTTAAAGGATAAAAAGATATTATTATGCCTGAAGGTGTGCTTGGTAAGCTGTGACTTCTACAAGATTCTATCCTGAGGTTGTAATATGATGTAAATAGTTCCTGGGTCAATAAGTTTGGGTGCTGGTATAGACACACTTTAAAAGGTCTGATCACTGTGGGACTTCTAAGGCCTCTAGTAGCACAAGTGTATTGTGAGTCTCCAAAAGGAGGATGGCATCCTGCACCTTGACCACAACACCTACGTCGGAGCCTTGTGGCAAACCAGCATTCCACTGGGCATGCAGTGGGATCACTGACTTAAGAGTGTCTTTTTTTTTAAATTTAATTTTATTTATTTTTTTATACAGGTTCTTATTAGTTATCCATTTTATACATATTAGTGTATATATGTTAATCCCAATCTCCCAATTCATCACATCAACCCCTCCCTGCCGCTTTCCCCCCTTGGTGTCCATACGTTTGTTCTCTACATCTCTACATCTGTGTCTCTATTTTTGCCCTGCAAACCGGTTCATCTGTACCATTTTTCGAGGTTCCACATATACGCGTTAATATACAATATTTGTTTTTGTCTTTCTGACTTACTTCACTTCTGTTTGACAGTCTCTAGATCCATCCACATCTCTACAAATGACCCGATTTCATTCCTTTTTATGGCTGAGTAATATTCCATGTATATATGTACCACATCTTCTTTATTTAGGAGTGTCTTAAAACAAAATTGATAAGTGAAATGGATGGGGAGAGAAAAGGTGCCAGGGCAAGGAAAAGAAGAAAGGGTCAGATGAAGAGAAGCAGATATTCCTGAGGATCTGGGCAGGGAGTAGTACCAAAGCATCAAGAGTGGGAGCTGCTTCTAGAAACCATAGGCAACCTGGCAAAAGTTGAGGTTGCCTAGTGTCTCTGTGGTCACGGAGATGGCACTTCCCACCCAACCCAGCACTGCTGAAAGGGAGCAGGGCACCACTTCCTCATGCTGAATCCTCAGCCCCCATCCAGCAGGGTCAGCTTCATGGCATGTGACGTGCATAGCTGTACAGGGCCCCACACTTAGTTGAACACTCTGCTGTCACTCTCCTAAAATTCTTTTTAACTTTTGAACAAGGGCCTGCATTTTCATTTTGCACTGGGCTTCACAAATTAAGTGGCCAGTGCTGGGTCTATTCCTATCCCCATTTTACAGATGAGGAAAATAAAGGTAAAACCGAGCAGAGTTTTTTTCAAGGTCACACAGCAAGTTCTGAGTCAGGCTTCTCAGCCCAGCCTGCCTGACTCTAGAAGCCACAAATTTAAATACAAGAAGCGTCTCCTAACTCTCCACTCCTTTACCGCTTCTGCCAAAGAACAGGAAAAACAGAAATCTGCAGGGCGGCTCATTTCCAAGCAAGGGACTCCCCAGCTCAGAGTAGCCGCCCTCCTGCACTAGACACCAGGATTTAGAAATAAAGAGAACCAGTTTCCCAAATGTGGCAAGTCCTTTCAATATCACCCCCTAGCAAAAGTCTGCTGAGATGAAGGGCTCAGCATCTCCCAGTCCTGAGAAGGTGCCTACCCAGGGTTCAAAGCAGAATTTAAAGATGTAACTTGGTCCTTGACTCTGGTCAGTTATGTTTATTAATTATTAACACGCTGTTAATAGGCATGTGCTGTCCCAAACACCGAGTTGTACATAAATACTAGTTATCTGTAGCCAACAGCACTTTGGAGCGAGGTGAGAAGGAAGGGGCTCCAATTTGTATGAAGGAAGCTGAAATGACACCCTCCCTCCTTATTTTTCTCTCCTCTGCAGTTGTACATGATACTGGCTCAGGACTGAGATGTAAATGGCCTTCTATGTGTGAGTAGATATTATTGGTAAAAGAGTCTAGAATTAGGGCCTACCCTTGGCTTGAGAGGCCATTGTAGCTGAGTGGGAGAAACTCAAGTTATGGAGTCAGGCATAACTGACCACCAAAACAAGTGCAGTGCTGGGTGAATGCCCACCTGGAAGCTGACAGCAGGCCGCCCACAGAGCTACCTGGAGGCGAGGCCTCTGAGCCTCCAGCTGGTCTCCCAGCTCCTGCGACAGCTCAACATAGCTGTCACTTGTTTGCTTTCAGCTCCACCCCATGTGTTTTTTTTCCTGAAAACCACATTTCCCAGGCTCTCCAACAGTTTTGACAAGTTTCGTCTTAAGGAGAACAAACACTGAAGGCCACAAGAGAGAAGCCAAGGTATTTCTAAGTCATTTTTCCCTTTCTCTCTGCTTTGGGGGCCTGGGCATTTTCCAGCAATAGCAGCATCTCCTCCAAGGCACTAGCTTCCACAGGACAGGCCCTTCTCCCCAGGATTCCAGCTTGTGCTGGGCAGCCCCCTCCATGGTTTTATTCCCATCTGGACAGCCACAATGAGGAGGCTCTGATGGCATCCCTCCATCCTGTTGTCCTTCCTGTCCTAGAGAGGAGCTACCTCCTGCTGGTGCTAATTCATGGATTGGTTCATTCTTCGTTTGATTTCTCGGCTTTTCCATCCCCTGTGCCACCAACTTTCTGAGTTCAACTTCTGCTGTTTGAAATACCTAGAGTGGTTTCTATTTTTCTGCTCCTTAACATTTTAACTGCTACCTCCCTCGTCCAAAGCCACCATTATATGTCACTTAGATAATGTCCTTCCGGCTACTGTCCTTGTTTATCAATACAGCAGCCGGTGGATACTGTTAAAATCCAAGTTGGATTGTGTCATTCTCTGCTCAGACTCCAATGACTTTCCATCCTATGCAGAGCAAGAGCCAAAGTCCTCACTAGTGTCTATTAGGTCCACATGATCCTGCTACCTCCGTGATCTCATTTCTTAGTACACTCTTTCTTCCCCACTTTGCTCTTGTCACACTGGTCTCCTTCCTGTATTGTAAATATGTCAAATGTCCCTGCCTCAGGGCCTTTTCATTTGCTGTTCCTCTTGTTGGAAATTTCTTCCTCAAGATATCCATTATGGCGGCTCCTTCACTTCCTTCAGGTCTCTACTCCAACATCACATAATCAGAGAGCTCTTCCCTGACCTCACTGTGTAAAGAAGCAAGTCCTATCACACTGAAACAGTGGTGCTATTGTTCTCCTTAAGACTACTCACTTCATGTGTCTCTTCCCATTAGAACTGGGGTCAGAAAACCTCTGTAAAGGGCGACATAGTAAATGTTTTAGGTTTTACAGGCCACATGGTATCTATTGAAACTAATCAACTCTGCCATTGTAGTGCAAGAACAGCCATAGTCTATACATAATCAGGTGGGCATGGCTGTGCTCCAATAAGGCATTACTTACAAAAACAAGATGCAGTCTGATTCGTCTCCTGGGCCATAGGTTGCTGACCTTTTCAGTGGGATGTTAGGTTCATTAAAGCAAACCCTTTGTCTATTCTGTTCACTGGTGTATTATTCCCAGTGTCTGACACTAAAGAGCATGCAATATATAGTAGTTAAATAAATGATACAGAACCTGCATTAATAGTCATTTCTTTTCCTACTGCCCTCCCAGAGTAAAAAGATCACAAAGGTGCATGTTGTTCTAGGCTAACACAATTGCATTCAAGGGGAAGAATAACCAACCCAAGCTTCCCCAACATATTTCACAGGATGTTAACAGGTGCTACTTGAAAAAAGGATTCTTTGTTCAAAGAAGTGGGAGAGACAGCAGGTGAAGCGGCATTCTTTTTTGCAGTACTTACTGAAGCCTTGAGTGTGCACTGCGTACTGTGAATCTCCAGGGGGCTGGAGGGAGGGATAGGTAGAGCTTGTAGCACTCCCTAAACACACCACACAGAGAAGCCCTTCTCCCTCTGAACAGGGCCACAGGCAGGGACTCAGTGTGACCCAGTAAGAAGTGAAGAAACTCCATGAAGAAACAGAGTTTTTCAGGTGAAAAGAAATCTGCATTAGATGGTGCTCTAGTGTTGAGACACTAACAGCCCCAGAGTCAATGAGTGTGTCAGGTGAGTCCCCTGACCAGACTGCACCATCAACTCTGCCCAGCAGGGGGCCGGTATGGCTTCACCAGGTGGACCTGGTTCCCCAGATCACTCATATGGCCAGCCTTACCTTCCCCACATTCTATACCTGTGAATACTGCTCAGTGACAGCCAGGGCTAACAATAATGCTGGTCCACAACTTTAAAAAAAATCCCATCTATTCTCCTGGAGAAGAGAAAGGCAAATCAAAGAAGAGCTTACATCACTGAGAATGTTGAAGGCCTCATTCAGAGCTATATCCAGCATTCCGATTCCTTTGGCAAAAAGTTTGTCTAGATGCTCCCTGAAGTGCTGAAACAGCAAAGCAAAAAAATCCATTAGCGTCTGTCCTGTTATATGAAACACCAACCTTGAATGAACAAGCACATGCCAAGGCAAAACCAATGATTCTCAGACCCAAATGGTCATAATTTGGCTTCTGCCTTTCAAATTCAAAACATAAGAACTTATTCGATATAAAATTTACCTTCCATGTGTATTTTTTTAGCTTTGATTACATTTTAGGGGAAAAGACGTTCAGATTTTGGTGAAAAGTATGCAACTTGTTGAAAATTCCTGCTTTCCTCTCCAGTTTCATCTCCCATGACTCTCCACTCTCCCACCCTCTATTTTCCCACTCTTGATGATCTTTTAAGACTCCATGCATGCCCTCCCTCCACTGGGAACACACTCTCCATCCATTTTCTGCCCTCCCCTCTCCATCGTGATGGTCTCTCTTACCTACTTTTGGGGTCTCAGTTTGAACATCACCCCCTCCTGCCCTGGGAACCTTCCCAGAACACCCACCTGAGAGCCTGGAATGCTTCCTTGCAGCCCAGGCTGGCACACCAGGCTCAGATCCACCATGCACTTAGCACTGCAGGTGTGTAATCACCTGATTAGATTCCCTCCCCACTTAAGACTGTGATGTTCCTAAGACATGGCATGTCTGGTTGTCTATTGTCCCCTACATCTACCACGTTTCTGATACACAGAAGGTGCTCAATAGCCCCCTCCAAAGAGCCAAAGAGTGAGGCTAAAGACTGGATCACAGCATGAGAACTGTGACTATGGAAAGGAAATCCAGGCTACAAATAGAGAGGGCTTCGAGGAACAGGCAGATGGGAAGAAGCCTCTTCAGGAGCAGCCCCAGGACCTCCTGCTATGTCCGTTCCACAGAAGCCCAGCATTAGCTGGAAAGTAAAGGGGACAAAGAAAGTGACTGTGAAACCCAAACATTTCTGCTTCCCAACAAAGAGGCAAGAGCGGGACCAGGCGCACGCCCAGGTACACAGGAATGTACATGATGGTCACTGGCCCAAAGCCTATGTCCACAGCAACACAGCACCTGGCATCACTTTCCAAATGACCCATTCCAAAACCGTATCTTTTCTATTGAAATGAATTATTCTCTTTCCAAAGGCATCTATACCCTTGTCTGCTGGGGAAATGGCTGGAAAAGTCACTAGGAGGGAGAGGGGCAAGAGGGCTGGGTTAGTGGTAAAGGTTTGTCAGTGACTTCCTGGCCTAGGAGTGGCTTCCTTTCTCCTACTGTGCCTGGGACCCAACAGTGCTCCAAGTGTGCCATCAGCATCCACGTGGTGACACCCACTCATAATGTTTCTGCCTGAGGACTCCGAAAGTGATCGAAGCATCATAGAGACTGATCCTAGGACATGACTCATGGTTCTAAGATGCTGCTCCACCTGGAGTTTCTGGCCATCAGGATGGACTGCAGGTTTGCTGGCAAACTGGACTGGAAAGCTTGAGTGGGATCCTTATGGTGATCAGCTTTACTTATTTTTTTAAAAATAAATTTATTTATTTATTATTTTTGGCTGTGTTGGGTCTTCGTTGCTGCACACGGGCTTTCTCTAGTTGTGGCGAGTGGGGGCTACTCTTTGTTGTGGTGCACGGGCTTCTCATTGCAGTGGCTTCTCTTGTTGCAGAGCATGGGCTCTAGGAGCGCAGGCTTCAGTAGTTGTGGCTCGTGGGCTCTAGAGTGCAGGCTCGGTGGTTGTGGCGCACGGGCTTAGCTGCTCCGCGACATGAGGAGTCTTCCCAGACCAGGACTCGAACCCGTGTCCCCTGCATTGGCAGGCGGATTCTTTAACCACTGTGATCAGCTTTAATGACACCTAAGCCTAACATGAATCAAGGCTGGATGTGAAGTTGGCAAATCACCCTGGGGATCCTCATACCACCCACAAGACCTCTTCCCTGGTCCAACCCTTCCAGCAACCATGCTCTCATGCTTACCAGAGCAGCCGCGGTTCTGGAAGCCTGCTCTGTGTTAGGTCCTTAACAAACACCAGTCAACTGGGTCCTCACAACAACCCTGTGAAGTTCCATCAGCCCACTCTGCAGATGCTAAGACTGAGGTCCAGTACTGCGCCTAAATTCACATACCTCCAAGCTGCCTGGCACAGGTTCTACCCAGGTTGGCTTCAGCTGCTCTCATGCCTTTCTTCTTTCCACTACACACCTGCTGCTCTTTTTTTTTTTGGTGGGGGGTCGGGGGGATAGCCTGCATGCCAGGCACTGGCTATGAGCTTGACATACACCCGGCCAGTTTGTCTCCAGTATGGTTGCTCTTAATCCCTGCACTTGGGCTGCAGCTGAGTCTACAGGTGAGTATCAAGTGGCATGCTGAGGACCAGGGACACAGGCAAACCACACATCCAGGAACCAAGTTTCCTGCTTCTCTGTTCTTCTTGCTCGATGCCTAAGGCCCAGCAGGATGCCGAGCTCATGGCATGTTCTCCATGAGCACTCGGTGGACAAACCTAGGAAGCTGACTGAATCTGCGGAAGCCCATGCATCCCGTTGCAGGTGGGCAAGAGGGGATCAGAGCAAATCAGTCTGCCTTCTCCAAGAACCTCCACCCTTGGAAACCCGACTTGTGGGTGAGTGGTGACCACCAAGAGGACTTAGGCTTGGCGAGCACCACCTCAGGGTGGCCCCAACACACCCTACAGGACACAGAGCAGGATGACAGGCACATCAGAAAGTCTGGTCTTTAACTGGCCCCAGATTCACATCCCAGTGACTGGACGCTGCCTTGGTTCATTCTATTCATTTGATGTCATTTCTGTCAACTGCATTTAATTGTGCTCCATCACACAAGTTTACAGTTTTTTTTTAATAACACACCAATTTTTCTTTTACCCCATGTGTAGCTGCATGTCATGTGCAGAATGTTGCTTCAGGCAATGGTTGCTTTTATTGTTGGACATTTAGAGTAAAATGCAGTAACATGTCATGGAATTCCCCTCAATTTGCTATTATAACAAGGTCAATTGTGATTTTGTTTCTTCCTGGTAGAAAGTGGGTTCATATATGAGACAGAAAAAATATTTCCTCAAGTTAGAGGTTTCCAAATGATGTCACAGATGAAAGTTTCTCTCTTTATTTCTTCCTCCCTGTCCTCTCCCTCACGACCAAACTCCCTTTCCTCCTACTCCACAACCTAAACCAACTCAACTTCATCATCCCGGTCTTCCACGCTCTGCATTTAACCCTCAGCCCAACTCTCCTCCAAAGTGGGGACAGGGGGTCTTGCCTTCCAGGGAACCATCTCCTGCAATATGACCTCCACTAAGAGCTGCTCTGTCCATTATGGTAGCCAAGAGCTACATGTAGCTATTTACATTAAATTTAATTAAAATTACCTAAAATTAAAAACTTAGTTCCTTGATCACACAAGCCACATTTCAAATGCTTAACAGCCCCATATGGTTGGTGGTCACTGCACTGGACTGTGAAGATTAAAGAATATCTCCATCATCGCATAAAGTTCTATTGGATAATACTGACCTGGAGACACAAGGGCTAGTCTGGTCCTTCCTCTTGACTAATGGTGAGTCAGAGGAAACTCTAAGGCCAGTGGCTATGTGTGGTTTTGCCTGTCCAGCATCCTTTCCCCTTCTTCTGATTTTACTTCTTCCCCGCCACCCCATAATTTATATAAATTGGATGAGGCTAACATCTCTCTCTCTCCTTCCCAGATCAAGGGGTGGGCCCTTTGATCAGCCCTGTCCAGTCTGTGAATTCCATCCCAGAGGCCACAGTTGGCTTCTACTGGAACGTGAGGAAGAAGACTCTCTCCAGTGAGATTACTGAGAGGTCAGGGAGGCAGGCTGGTCCTGCCAGCAGCCACTGCACAGGAAGAGATCATCTGAATAAAGGTAACAGCCAAGGAGAACAGAGCCCACAATGGAAGGGGGTGAGATACAGTCAAGACAGCATGGCTTGAGCCCCTAGATCCAGCCATGCTTAGTTTTCTCAGGTAAGCGAGTCAATAAATTTGCCTCTTTGCCTGACCAGATTTAGCTGTAATCAGGCCACTCAATCCAAAGGACCTTGATGACCAAGCCCATCACAATAACCCTGGCTGAGACAATACCTCCCCAAAGACCCCCCCTGCATTACAATGATCCTTCTCATCTCATCTATGCCCCCCTCCTCCCCTTCTTAATCACTGTCATTGCATTACCTGGTTTGCACATTGTCTGAGTGCCCATGCCAGACAAAGACAGGCACTTCCTACACAGCACACTCGTGGGGCACATGGATGGAACAGCCATGGCTTTTGCTCCCCATGGCCTGGAGAAACTTGCTGAAGATGAACTCTAATTGTGTGCACTCCACGGGTAGTGTCTGAAAGGGAATGAAGGGGCCTGGCTGACTGCCCTGCAGCCTTCTTATCAATACAGATTTCTTTTCCTGTTCTCAGGTGTGGCTACTTACTGTAAGGTCAAAAATGTTTATATTTAATGCAATCATATTATACTTGTATGTTAGCAACTGGTATAGAGACCCCATGGACTTCGCAAGAATCAAACTGAACTGGGATTCAAGAGACTGAGTCCTAGTTCTGGCTAGTCCATTTACCGGCTATGACACCCCGAGGCAAGTAGCTTTGGCTCTCAGGCCTCAATTTTGCTCCCTATGAAATGGGGATGGGAAAGCTTCTGTGTATTGGGTAGAAAAGTGAGAGCATCAGTGCCTTAGAAGCAGCAAGCAGGAGCCAGATGTCTTGAATTCCAACTCCCACTCTGCCACTCACCCCCTCTATAAGCCTTAGTAAAGATACTGCCTTCATCTATGCCTTCTTTTCCCTCTTAATGCAAGAGCTATCAAGCTGACCTCTCACTATTATTACAGGAAAAATCATCTGAAAGAGCTGCAATGACAGAAACATGTGAGACTACTTTAATTTCATATTTGTTAAAAGAAATATTTGAAAAAAAAATCCTGCAAAACTTTACACCTTAAACACCTATGTCAACTTCCTGGTTTACAACTTTACAGTCTAATCCACCCTGAAAAATGACTTATTTCACCCTTTAAGGGCCAGGTTTTATTAAATGGAGAGACACATGGTTGATTTTACTGACACCAAGGCCTCAGTGTCTTTCAGAGCAAGCTACCAAAGAACAGGAGGTTCAGAATTAGCCGAGCCAGGAAAAGAGTCCTCAACAACTGTGTGCCAGAAGGTGGCCAGTTTCCATTATTTTTCTAAATTAAAATAAACCATTTATTGGGAATGGTGACAGTTCCATTTTATTATTAAACTTCAATAAAGGAGGAGGCGGCTGGCTTTTTATCTTTGCTTTAGGCACTCATGCAGCATATGCTGCTGCTCAGGAGAAGGCCTCGCTTCCAAAGCAATTAGTGCAGCTTAAAGCCTGGGGAGATGAACCAGCACGAGCGCCACGGCTGCCTATGCCTGATGCCAGCAGGCACGGCGAGGCTGCTTATCTCTGTGAAACAGTCACGACATCCAGGCCAGTGGAGGGGTCCTGAAGAAACAACCCTCTCCCTCCACCAGCATTTGATTTAGTTGAATCAATACTGATAACTCTCTTTGTGATAATAGCAATCATGTTTTTCCCTATGTAATTATAATGGAATGTTTGAGCCCTCCCAATTAAAAGCAGGGGATTAATATATAAAGTGGCCATCGGGAGACAAAACAATTCCCCATCCACAGAGTCACTGAGAGCCAGTGGTCCTGGCTGGGGTTACTTGGGGGAAAGGCTAACAACCACCTATCAATGATGCCCATCCAGGTCACTTGAGTTCAGCAGACCCAAATTTTGTGCCCATTACATCTGGACAAGGGTTGCTGCAGCCATGGGAAGGCTTGCAGAAATTGCCTCACCCAATTCCTCCAATGGCAGCCAGCACTGGCCGGATGATAACTGTGTGCTGGGCACTGGGTATTTTTCATCCATAACCTCAGTTGATCCTCCTAAACACCCCTAAAAGGTACTATTAGGTTCCTATTTTACACGTAGGCAAATGGAGGCTTAGAATGGTGAAATACTTGCCCAGGATGGCAGAGCAAGTAAGAGGAAGGTGGGTTTCAAAGTGCAGAGCCCCATATCTAAACCCATATGCAATCGGCCCCTTCCAATACACAGGGTGCAGCTCTCGACATCCCTGACAAGATGCAGCATACAGAGCCCTAGGGATGTCATGCAGGGCTGGTTTCATGGGTACATGACATATGCAGCCACACAGCGCCCCATGCTCAAAGGGCCCATGCTTGGTTTAATGCTACGCTGTCACTATCTTGAAATTCTTAATAATTTTACTGTTGAATCTATGTTTTTTGATGAGATCCAATGGAATAAGATTGTGCATGTGAGCGAAGAAGATATGGGAAGTGTGCAGGTCCCTGTTTCTTGCTGCCTGGGTCACACCTAGCATCTGTCAGTGCCCAGGGAGTGCAGAATTCTGATAGCCAGAGAGCAGGTGTTCATCAAACATGCTTGGCTTTGTTAGGTTACTTTGTATTGTGGCCACCAGGTGACAAACTAAAATTAAGGAGCTAGAGGTATGAGTGCTCTGTGGAAGCTCTCCAACCTTCAGCTCTATGAGTAACAGACATGGTGCCACTCGCCTTCTCCTAAAATAGGGATACTGCTCATGTCAATATAAAATCAGACTGAACACAGGAGCAGTGTCCCAGTGATCATGTCTGTCTCATTCTGACGCCAAACTCCTCATGGAAATTTCCAAAGAAGTCTTCACACATTGCAATGGTCCCATCACCAACAAGCTCCAAACCCAAACTGCAGCAGGTTGTTTGTCATAGGCCCAGAGGATCTCCATTCCTGCCTTCCGACCTGACTGATATTAGGCCACGAGATGATTTCACATAAATATGGACTCTTCATCATGATGTAATTCCTCCTGACAACAAACCCTCCTTCACCCCCAACCCTGGGATAATTCTCCCATGCTCCAGTGGAGTTTGAGAAATCCCCTGGCTTAATTTTACACCATCTTCTGGGCACATATGTCACGGACCTAGGGCATGAGCACTTAAGCTGAGGCTGATGTATATAAAGCACCCAATAAATGCTGTGGTCATCAGTATTACCTTCTCTTCTGTCTTGGGTACACTCTTTCTTTTCTGCTAGGTCTCAAACCACCCCCTGGACCACCTATTTTCCAGAAACCCTTTTCTCTAACTCTTTAGGGACATATTGTGATCTTTCTTGCCTGGGGAAAGCTACCCTTTGTTTCTTATCTTCTCACTACGTGTGCTCCCCCTCTACATGCTGCAGAGAGAAGCACTTGTACACATCTTGTGACACCACTACCACAAAGTGAATCAGACTGTCATTAGATTCCAGTGGGGAAGGCAGACTGTGTTTCTCAAACGGGAAAACACAATAGCCCAATAAAGCTGGTTTTAAAGAGGCAGGTCCAGATGCTTGCAATCTGGGGGAGAAACTACAGACCTGATAGAACTGTGTCTGAGTCAGTCCCCGTTTCTCCTTAACGGTGTATATTACAAATTGAAGTGTCTGGAGGTAGCAGCTGTTTAATACTAGTGCCAAGTTAGAGACAAGATGGATCTCCTGGATGTGAACAATGAGTATTAATTCATACCAGGTAGTCAGTTGAGCTACAACCTCATTTCAATGGCAGAAGCACTAACTATCCCATGTAAGACGATGATGAGCACAGAATTGGATATTCTCTGCAATCTGGAAATACCTGAAGTGGAACTGGTGCCTCCACAGAAGCTTTGCACAGCAGGGCAAGGTGGGGTCCAGGAGGACTCCCTGCCTTATCAGTTCATCATCCTCCTTGTGAGGCCTCTGAGGGAGCCAACTCTGAGAACCTTCCAGCGACTGAGGAAAGCCACAGTCCAAATGCTACTTGGACAGAAGCACTTGCTTTGTGTCTCGCCTGGCAAGATGCCGTTGTGTGTGTGTAAACAGGCAGGCCTCACTCTTCACATCTTTCTGACATTTCTGAAGGTCCAAGTTCATAAACTTTATAAAAACCTTGATTTGATTCAAGTTTGCTTCTTGGAGGAAGGAGGCTTTCATCAACTGTAGTATATGAGACCAGACAGAAGTCACAGCTTTAGTTCATTCCAAACACAATGACAAGCTCTGAAAACTTCAGCTATGAAGAGGTGTATATTTATAGTTGGCATCTCCATGAGAGAAAGGACTTCATTTGTCTTGCTCACATTATGGCCCCAACACCCTTATGGTGCCTAGCTAGCCCAAGGCAGACACTCGAATACTTGTTGAATCAATGGACAAACTAAAATATATAAAAAGCCTTATATGAATGCAAAAGTTAAATATGATTGGACCCAAGTTCAATTCTATGAATTTCTTATAGGGAATTAATCAAGAAAATATGCAAATATTTATACACAGATGCTTATTACAGCATTATTTATAAGAGCAAAAAAAAGGAAAGCAAACTATATTTTCAACAATAAGGAGGTTGAAATGCTCTGTAGCCATCTAAAATATTGTAAAGATTATTTCAGGGACTAGAAGGGTTATCACAACTTGCTATTAATTTTAAAAGACATTTAAAGAAGTTACAATCTACCTTTTTTTAAAGCACATATATCTGATATAACGGCCTTCAGGATAAACACAATGGTATTATAGTGAGTTCTTTTTGGTAAGATTACATGTGACTTTTAAAATTTTCTTCCTTTTGCCTATCAACATTCTTTATTATTTTGTATAATAAGAAATGTTAAAAATGAAAGCATCATTACACAGACAAAGCCTCAATGCTGTAGATGAGCCCCCTCTTCCTAGCATGTCCACATTTGTGGAAGAATTCCAAATTTTGGAATCAGCCTTGAAGCCACCTTTCAATTTGTAGAAATACCAGGTTGCTCCATACGACAGACAAACATGCTATCAAGTGCCCATTGCATGCTTCACTCTTGACCTGGAGCAGTAGGGACAGTGGAAGAGATGGTCCTTGCCTTCAAGGGAACCAGAAAAACCCACACAATGACACCTCAGAGGGGCAGGCCCTTGAAAGAAAGGAAGAGAGTGGATAGATGAGGCAGAGAGAGCCTGGCAGATAGGAGGAATTCTTGGAAAATAAAAGAACTAAAAACAGTTGGGTGAAATAAGCAGTCTTGGGGCCTTGTTTAGGAGGAGGCCAGGGACAGCATCTCTTCCTCTTCGGTGGAGCCACCTACCTACATTCTCCGGGCTGGGCGGATGGCAGGGCCAGTGCTGTCTCCTAGCCCAGCTCCCTAATTGATTCTGCCTGTGCTACAAATGCAACCGACTCGCTAATTAAGGCAGAGCTGATTGAAGCTTGTCCTCATCTGTGCTTATTTCTTCTTTCCACACGTTTGTTGACAGTGACACCGAACAGAGGGGGACCACCCACAAAAACCTTCAACTTCAGACAATGGAAATGTCTAAACAACAGCAGGCACTGCACTGCTTCAACTCCAGCTTGAAATCTCAGATTATGGGGCTGGTGTGTTTTAAAAGATCCCAATGGAAGCTCCTTCTGGGGTGGTAGTAAAGAAGAGATATACCTCTAGTGGTCGGATAAACTTTCACACAAGTGAAGTAGAAACAAATTTAACACTGGTTCAAAAAAAAAAACACAGAACCCTAAAACTGAGTCTACCTACCTCAAAACTTTGTACAGTAATTCAGAACTCTTTTCTTCTTATTATTATGTAGATGCTCTTTTGAAGCCATCTTATAAACAGGTAAAAAAAGAGGAAATATTTCTCAGAGCTAATAAATGAGACCAATTCCAGGGTTGGCTTCACACAGGAACCCATGTTTAGAAGGGCCCAGGTTTAATGATCTGCGGCCACCACCCTGCAATTCTTAATTTTTGGACAAGCGGCCCCTCATTTTCATTTTGCACTAGGCCCTGCAAATTATTTAGCCAGTCCTGATGTCAGCTTGGCTTGGGGCAGACATAGGGACAGGAACTTGGCATTGTATTAGAAGACTGTCTTCATTCACAGACTTTTGTCTCTACATAAATGTCTACTCATGTTCATCAATGCCTGGTTTTATTTCCCAGTGTCCTAAAAGGCTAAAACATAGCATTTTATCCTTAACTGGGAACTGTACACGGAGTCCTTCACAGCTATTAGTTTGATAAGCCAGCTATTAAAATTAGCTGGTGTCAAATATCAGGAAAAATGAAGAGTTTTAGAAGGCATCTCCTAACCATGAAAATATTTAATATTTTAACTCCAAAAATAACTCATACATTTAAATCAGGCTCCCAAGGCTTGGAATGGAAACAGTAATGAGAGATCAGAAGGTACATGCTATATACACTACCAAACATAAGGTAGATAGCTAGTGGGAAGCAGCCGCATGGCACAGGGAGGTCAGCTCGGTGCTTTGTGACCGCCTGGAGGGGTGGGATAGGGAGGGTGGGATAG
>NW_021703780.1:68388115-68484914 GCF_005190385.1 Monodon monoceros | reverse complement strand
ACTCCAAAAATAACTCATACATTTAAATCAGGCTCCCAAGGCTTGGACTGGAAACAGTAATGAGAGATCAGAAGGTACATGCTATATACACTACCAAACATAAGGTAGATAGCTAGTGGGAAGCAGCCGCATGGCACAGGGAGGTCAGCTCGGTGCTTTGTGACCGCCTGGAGGGGTGGGATAGGGAGGGTGGGATAGGGAGGGTGGGAGGGAGGGAGACGCAGGAGGGAAGGGATATGGGAACATATGTATATATATAACTGATTCATTTTGCTCTAAAGCAGAAACTAACACACCATTGTAAAGCAATTATACTCCAATAAAGATGTTAAAAAAAAAAAAGGTACATGCTCATGAAGCTTCCACATACAAAAAAATCCAAGGAGAATCGCTAATTTCTGTGGGGTGACTGGAGCAAAAGTTTTGGGGTGTACTAGATCCCAATGATGTCTAATAGTAGTTTCATGGACGGACCACAACAGAAGTACCCGGAAACTTGTTAAAAAACATTCTGGGGCTCCAGGCTGACAGATTCTAATCCAGTAGATCTCCAATGGGCTTAGGAATCTACACATTGTTTAATATTGTTCTTGGGATTCTTAGGCCCAGCTGCCAAGTTTTAATCATTCACCACCTGATGACCAGAATGGGAATTTAGAAATTATTTAAGTCAAAATGCTTTTAGCCAAATGTGACCAGTCTCATCCAACATGATATGTCCATGATGAAAATGTGAGTGAGTGGTCTTGGTCAGCTACTCTGGATGACACAAATCCAAGTGTAAGACATTGGGTACACGATCTGGGCATCATCAAAAAATATAGATAGACAGATAGATAGATAAACATTTGATTATCAACAAAAATGAGTGAAGAAACCTCTGGGCAAGGAGGTCCAGTGCAGCATCCTGGGAGCAGAATGACAGGGAGGGCTCCAGACATTGGGTCAGAACTGCACTCAGTGAATTGCCCCTTCTAAGACCTGCAGCTTCCACGCACGGCTCATTAGATGTACACATGATGAAGCCATGGCGTGGGAGGCTCATACAGCTGGCAAGGAAGGAAAGCCAAAAACAAGTACAGCAGGAGGCTCCATTCGTGAGGCAGCTCCCCAGTGCCTCACAGCATACCCCATTATCTTGGGTACTCGGCAGTCTGTAGTTCCCCAAACCAAACCAGTCCTTGAGGAAAAGCCAGGCATGCAACTTTCTAACTACCCTAGTGGAATGATAATGAGATATCAGTTTCAACCAAGGCACACTGATTTGTGCTAGATGCTCCCCTCCAAGACCCAGCTAGCTGCTAAATGAGGTCAATCCAGCTCAACCCAGCAAGAGTTTGAGGCAAACACCCTAGAAAGCTACTAGACATAAAGCAAATCTTTTAAGTATTACAGATAGAAGAACATCTTCTCTCTCTAAAGATAAGAAGAGGCAGCTACACAAGCGAAAATACCTTCTGCTTTGTGCACTGAACGCGTTTAATGGAGAGGAGACTGATCTTCAATTAGCAACAGGGCACAAACAATGTGTAAAGGGAGCGAGGCTGCAGGAGCTTCCTTCTGTTACGTTTTTGGGTCTTCTACCCAAGTGTGCCATTGTACCTCACTCCCCCAGGGAGGGGACAGGCTGCAATCAGACACTGCTTGAGAATGCAGAACTGGCAAGGTTCAGGTCAGACAACAGCTCCTTCCTGAGAAATGCCTTCTGCGCCATCCCCTGGTCCTAAAGTGTTTCGCGCAACTAACTGACCGCAAACTCGACGGTTGCGCACACCCTGTGCCAGCTGGCTTACACCACCAGGGCCTTGGCAGGCAGAGCAGAGGGTCTGGGCCTGGCATCTGGATGATCCTCCCCAGGCTCAGTGATGCAGCTGAGGCAGAGACCCTGGCAGCTTCCTACTCCCCCCAGGCTCTGCCCCTGTGGCCAGTGTGCTAATTAATCCTCGGATGGTCTGGCATCCAGGCCCAGACCTAAGGAATGAGCACAGAGTGAAGTCACGCGGCATTAAAACCTTCAGGGGGTTTCTCATAGCTCATTTTAACCATGTTTGGCAAAAGTAACAGGTTTAATCCCTCAGAAATAATTGAAGTTAGAGGGCAGACCTAAGGGCTGCTTTCCCACACTGCTGCGGTAATCTGCATATGAAAGTCCATTGTTCTGATGACTAGGTTGTTTTTGGGTTTTTTCTTATTAATTAGTTACTTTATTTGCTTTTAGGATCCTGTACAGTTAATTTATACATTTAATAGTCATTAATTGGATCGGCTGTACAACCTATTGGGAGCATACAGGCTAACGTGTTACGCCTGAGGTCGCCTCCCAATTAACAGGGACTGGCCATAACACCTAAGAGAAATGCTGAACTATCAGACAATTTTTTAACCTACAAAAATAGCAATTTAATAAGGCTGCTCCTAATAGTCTTTTATTCTGATCAAGTTGCCCTAGATTCATTTCATCCAACATAAAATACGAGATTGCAGGGTGTGACTTCCTCTCCCAGAGTTAGTGATGATTCAATGAAAGGAGAGAGAAGACGAGGCTTTGGAAAGTAAGGAGTCGCAACCGAGGTGTGAGGGAGGCATGACTGGGTTCCCATTACCCTGACATTCACAGTGTTCTAGAAGGTTACAGCAGAATAGCTAAGGTGGCTGCATCTGCCACTCAACAAGGCAGGATTTTACAATGTGCTGCAGGACCTCTTGCCATTTCTACTTTCTTTTCTATCTTCCCATCAGTGACACCTGCCATAAAAATAACTTGGGTTTTAGTGTAAGACAGGGGTTTCTTGGACATTAGATGCTGGCCAAAAACCTCGACTACAGTCACGGACAGTATTATTTTTATAAGTGCCTGAAGTGGTCTCTAGGGTAGCCTAGATGCTCTGGGTCGGTCACATTTTACTCACAGATTGTTATATTTACTGATGGCCCAGGACATGTGTGCATCCAAGTGCTGAACTGTTTCTGTGCCACACTGCCAGGTACAATTCCCGTGACTGTTAACTAAATATTTGTGAAATCATGGACAGCACATTCTAGCTTAATGGTTTGAGTGTTTCCATTAAAAATGTCAAAAGGTGGATAGCTTGGTGGTATATATGCACATGAGAACTTCATGCAGAAGGGCTGGTCTCTCTAGGAGAGATGCTCTGGGAAGTGGCTTGTTCTGAGAACTGCAGTTTAGCCTTCATACACTCTATCTTTCTACATGTTAACATTTGGGGCAGAAAAACTTCTTAAGAAATCATTAATTATTATTATTACTTAAGTGAATAAACAATTACTCAAATTTGTTAAGATGCTGGCCCTGCAAAACGCCCTAATGCCATTCTCCCGTTAAACTTTCCCAGAGTCCTATGTGATAGTACAGGAAGGAAGGGGACAGTGGATGCTCACCTGTGGATGGGAAGGAAAAGGCAGCTTACAGAGGTGAGGTGACACACACACTGCTCCACAGCTGGTCACCTTACCCAAACTCACAGCCATGTTAATTTGGTTCTTAACCATTAGGCATTTTCCACCTCTAATATTACTCTTCTCTCTCCAAAATAGAGACTATTGATCTGAAATTAAATTCACCCCAATAACTCAAAATTGTCATGCTGAACAGTAACTCTGGTGGATATAGATATATTGCTGTAACTTTTATCAAAATCCTTGATGTTGCTTATGTCCTCCCAGCTATTTTATCTAAACCGATTTTGGTCTTTCCCCCCGCCCAAAATCAGACTATCAGCTCCCATTTTTCAACTGTCAGTTTGCCTACCTCTAGCTTTTTCTTTTACTCTCAAGACCTAAGACTTCATGTTAAACTATAGCAGGATGAGAAAATGAATATTCCTTTCTCCATTCATTCACCTATTTAGTCAGTAATATCTGAGCACTTTTGATGGGCAAGGTCTCCTTCTAAGAGAGGCAGCAGTGATAAAACACAGAGTATGAGTGTCCACAGAGAGATCTTTCAGGTTGTGGGTGAGAGACAGACAAATGAACAAGTAAATAAAAAGAAAGGAACATCTGTCACCAGGGCTCACATGAGTCAGAGCAGGGTAGCATGGAGCAGGGGTCAGGGAAGGTGACCTCTGGGCTGAGATCTAACCAAAAAGGAAAGCTTCTACTTCTTTCAGGAGAAGGAGTTGGTGCTGAGGCCCTTAGGAGGTGGGAGTGGGCATTGCGTAGAGCGGGATGACAAAGAAACGAGCTCCACGCCCAGAGTGGATGAAGAAAGAGCGTATAGTGGTTGGCAGGCACTGTACTCACTGAAAAGAAGGTTAGGTTTCATTCTAGGTGGAATAGGAAACCTTGGGAGGGCTCTGATCAGGAGACTGACTTGATCCGATGTGCTCCTTCCTTCCTCCATTCAGTGCTCTTTATGCACAGCCCAGCCCTATGCTGGATGCAGTAGAAACAGTGGTGAATACGGAATCATCCAGGAGACCCCGGCTAGTGGGAAGGGCAGAGAGAAACCAGATCCAGGAGACCCTGGCTAGTGGGAAGGGCAGAGAGAAACCATATCGCCACGTGGCATCATGAGGAAACCACAGAGGGCACTGTTATTGTACCTGAGATCAGAGAATGAAAAAGTTAATTGGGCAAAAGAGATGTGGGAGAATAGGAAGGAAAAAAGTTGTATGTTCCAAACAGGGAAAACAGAACACATGTAAGGTTTCAAGAGGGTGCACGATGACTTCTAGGCTATAGGAATTTTAATATGGCTGGAATAGGAAAGAAAGAGGGAAGGAAGGAGGGAGACAGAGAAAGATGATGGAGGGCAGGGGTGGGGGAAAATATCATAATAGCAAAAGAGGAGAATGGATAGGCAAACAGGAGGCGTATGATGGAAGCCTTAATAAGGAGACGCCCAGTAATTCAATATTCCAAGATAAGTTCTAGAGATCTGCTGTACAACATCATGCTTTTAGTTCACCTAACTATAGACCATTGTCACTCTTTTGTGATAATATACGTAAACCCAACTTATTCTTGTTTAGAGCTCATGGTGTTATTTTGGATCTAGAAAAATCTATTTACATTTAAGTTATTCCAAATTTTTCTCTGTATTTTTAAATGTGCTGTGACATTTTTTAAAGCAATGCAATTCTTACTACCTTTTATTAATTTTGAATTGAATAAAAATGGGTTAGCATTTGTTCCCTCTGCAATTTTGTCTCCCTTGGTGTTTGGGCAGGCAACATTCACGAATGTGCAGAGGGCTACTTTCTGCTTACAGTTCATAACACACCCCTCACTCCCATAACACTGGCAAATCTGTACAATGTATACCCATCTGTACACTGGATGCCCATAAAGCCATGGGAAGTGGGAGGTTTTAGAATCCAGGATGACTCTTTTGACAAAGTTCAGGCTGGAAGAAACAATACTGGGGAAAACCCAGCAACTCTGATGTGCATTTTTGTTAATTCACGGAAGTTCAGTGTCTCTTGATCCCGTGGGAAAAGATCAAAACTGTGGAGGAAGATGACAGTGACATGGGTTTCTAAGATTGGTTGATTTTGCAGCAAATACAAATGAATCTTGAACAGAGCTATGAAATTCAGTGGATTTCAGAACATCTTCATTATAAAACCAGAGAAAAGCCATATCACTAATCTTCCTCCCTCCCCCAAGAGAGACCACAGGAGGTTCATTTTAAGGTCTGATGAACGGTTCAGGCGGTCTGAAGTAGATTAGGACAAGAGTTTACTCATTTGAATTCTATATTTAAACTCCAGGCTCAACGAATTTGTCATGGTTTCTCTTTCTTTAAAGAAAGAATATTTCCGTTATTTGGTACATAAAGCAGCAAAGCAAAATTCTCTCTAGACAGTAAACAATACTTTGAAAGACAAAAACAAAAACTTAATAGAATCTCAAGATCACTTATTCAGGGATGATGTGTCATGGGCCATGTCAAGCAAAATCACAGGAAATCTGTGAAACAGGACTATTTAGTCTGTCCAAGGCCAGTGTTTTTGCTCTAACATCTTCTTTTATTTCAAGACATCAAGATTCTCTCACTCCTATTTCAAATTTTTAAGATGAATTTTATCAAACTGTTTTAACTAAAATTATCCAGTTTTGATTTTTCAGGAGGTCACCTAAATATTGGGAAACCAGAGTTAACTGTCATTGGACTGAAGGTACACGACATAATAATCGCAGATGTCACCTTCTAGAAGCCCTTTCATACCCTTTCATTAACTGCAAGTAGCATTACAGTGGCCACTAGGGAAATCGTCATAAGATGAAAAAGTAAGAAAGACATGATATTTAGCTGTCATGAGAACTTGTCAGGATATATATGGATATTTTGAGTGAAGAATGAAACATCCCAAAGGATTTGGCACATTTTAGTCAGAATTATTTAACTCACAGGATGGAAGGCTGGCATCAACGTGCATGCACACTGCCCGTTGTACACAGGTTTATACAGAAGGTCATAATCCCCATTCCTATTTCACAAAGAACATGAGAAAATGGTTTCAAAGCTGCCATTCAAGGGATTTGGACTGAACTAGACAGAGTAGTGAGGAATATCAACCCTGGAATCAGATAATTTCACTCACAATCGAGTTCAGGTTATCCTGATTATATTAAAACGTAATGGGGCTTCCCTGGTGGCGCAGTGGTTGAGAGTCCACCTGCTGATGCAGGGGACACGGGTTTGTGCCCTGGTCCAGGAAGATCCCACATGCCGCGGAGCGGCTGGGCCCGTGAGCCGTGGCCGCTGAGCCTGCGCATCTGGAGCCTGTGCTCCGCGACGGGCGAGGCTACAACAGTGAGAGGCCCGCGTACCGCAAAAAAAAAAAAAAAAGGAATGCATTTCATGTTTTTGTTTTCAGTATTTTGTGGGTCTTCTACTGAAATGAAAAAAAAAATTTTTCAACCAGACTCCTCTCCCAGGTGGCTTATCTATTCATTCATTCATTCATGCTTCTACTGAGCATCAACCTCATAGGTACTGACCTAGGTGCCCAGTCTTTTCCTTCTGGAAAACCAAGCAGGTCTGTCCAACACAGGCCTGCCTCCTTGCCACAGCTGTAGACACTGGGACCAGGCTGCTGGCTGGGCTGCTCCAGCCACTGGAAACGCAATTATGGATCCAGAATGTGCACCTGACCTTGCAGAATCAGAGTCCATAAGAAGACACATAGGGGAGGCACTGGAGGGAGTGGGGATGACTCCTGACACCATGTTCAAGGCCTTGGGTGCAGACTTTTCCACCCCAGGACTTTGCAGTTAGGTGAGGTGATGTAAATTATCATTTTGCTTTTTATGAATTTACTAGTCTGTGTCACATCCACGATGCGAGTCCTTAATGTATGTGGCCTAACATCTATTTGATGATACAAATGGAAATTGGTTGAAATTAGCCAAAAGAGCTCATCTTTGCTTAAAATATCCCAAGATTCCAATGAAAAACAAATGCTTTGTCTTCTGAGATTTGAGGTAAGAACACTGAAATCCCTTGCCATTAGAAACTGAGCTACAATCAGCACCTTTTTTTAAGATAACTAAAGCAACCTAACAAACATTGTTCAACTGCTTGCACTAATTTGATAAAGCCCCTTTTAAGATCAACTTGTATACTTCATAATATTTTTAATTAAACTCTTTATTTTGAGGTAAGTATAGATCCACATGCAATTGTCAGAAATAACACAGAGAAATGCCTTATACCTTTTACCTAGTATTCTTCCACTGACATGATGCAAAACTACAGGATATAGTGATATATATATATATATATATATACACGCTATCTATATAGTATATAGTGATATAATATCACAATCAGGGTATTGACATTGATAAAGTCAAGATACATAACAATCCCATCACAACAAGGTTCCCTCATGCTGCCCTTTTATAACCACTGACCTCTCCCCACTCCCAACCCAAACCCCTGGCAACCACTAATTTGTTCTCCACTTCCATAATTTTGTCATTTCAAGAATGTTATAAGAATGGAATCATGCAGTATGTATTATTTTGGGATTGGCTTTTTCCACTCAGGATAATTCCCCAAATATTCAAAGATTTGTCCAAGTTATTGTGGGTACAAATAGTTCTTTTTTTTTTTAATTGCTAAGTAGTATTTAATGGTATGGATATATCCCAGCTTGTTAACTATTCACCTACTGAAGGATATCTGGGTTGTTTCCAGTTTTTAGCTTCTACAAATAAAGCCACTAACAGATTTTTGTGTGAACACAAGTTTTCATCTATCTGAGATAAATGCCCAAGAGAGCAACTGGTGGGTCACATCGTAATTGCATGCTTAGTTTTATAAGAAACAGCCAAATGTTTCCCAAACTGGTTGTATCATTTTATGTTCCTTTCAGCAGTGTATGGTATGAGTGATCCAGTTTTTCCACATCCTAGCCAGCATTTGGTGTTTTTTATTTTTTATTCATTTATTTTATTCTAGCCATTCCAATAGGTGTGTAGTGATACCTCATTGGGGTTTCAATTTCCCTAGCTAATGATGTTGAATATCTTTTCACGAACTCACTTGTCACCTGTATATCCTCTTCAACAAAATGTCTCTTCATGTCTTTTGCCCATTTTCTAATTATGCTTGGGCTCTTGAGTTGGCATTATTTATGTATTCTTTATATACTTGTGCTCTATCTATACGTAGTTTATATATAGTTAGTATATTCATATAGATTGCTAGTTCCAAACTATCTTGGGAAAAGATATTTGCAAACCACACATTTTTTCATCCTTTCAGCAGGGTCTTTCACATAGAAAAGGGTTTTTTTCTAATTTCAATGAGATCCATTTTATCAAATTTTCCTTTTATGGATTGAGCTTTTGGTGTCAAGCCTAAGAACTCTTTGTCTAGCCCTAGATTTTCTGAAGATTTTCTCTTTTTTTTTCCAAAGGGTGTCATAGCTGTACATTTTACATTTAAGTTTTTGATCCGTTTGAGTTAAATTTTGTTTAAGTTTCAGTGTTTCAGCCAAGGTTAAATTTTTGTTTATTTGTTTGTTTCCTCTTCCTTATGGATGCTCAATTGCTTTGGCACTATTTGTTGAAAAGGATATCGTCCTCCATTGAATTGTCTTTGCACTCTTATAAAAAATCAGTTGAGCATATCTGTGTGGGTATATTTCCGTGTTCTTTCTTCTATTCCATTGATCTATACGTCTACTCCTCCATCAATACCACACTGTCTTAATTACTGTAACTATGTAATAGGCCTTAACATTGGGTAAACTGATTCCTCCTACTTCCTTCTTTTTCAAGATTGTTTAATATTCTAGGCCCTGTGCCTTTCTATGTAAACTTTAGAATACTCTTGTCTATGTCTATAAAAACCTTGCTGTAATTGACAGGAATTGCATTAAATCACAAGACACTATCTATATATGCTGGGTAAAGCCTTCTATGAATGCTGTCTGTATCTTATTGGTTGATGGCGTTGTTCAGTTCCTCCATATCCCTGCTGATTTTCATCTTAATAGTCTGGCAACTCATGACTGTGAAGTGTACAAGTCCCCAACTATAACTGTAAGTTCTTCTATTTTTACTCTCAACTTTTAATTTTTGCTTCATGCGTTTTGAAGATCTGTAGTTTGGTCCAAACATATTTAGAATTGTTATTTCTTCCTGGTGGACTGACCCTTTTATCAGTATGTACTGTCCCTCTTTGTCTCTAGTATCTTTCTTTGCTCTGAAGATGACTTTACCTCATATTAATATAGTCACTTCTATTTTTTAATGTTTGCATAGTATATCTTTTCCCATCCTTTTACTTTCAACATACCTATGTCATTGTATTAGAAGCAAATTTCTTGTTGTAAGCATATGGTTGGGTCATTTTTTAAAAATCTACTGGGCCAACCTCTATCTTTCAATTGGTGTGCCTGGATCACTTATGTTTAAGATAATTAGTGATATGTTAGGGATTAAGTCTGCCACTTTATGTCTTTTTCCTGTTCATTTCCTCTGTTTCTCATTTCTATTTCTCTTTTCTTACATTTCTGTGAGTTACTTTTTAAGTATTCCTCTTTTTGTTGTTTTCTTAATGGTTGCTCTAGGTACTATAATATAAACATGTAATTTATCACAGTCTATTGGTAGTAGCATTTATCACTTACAGTGAAATGTAGAAATCCTACTTCTAATTAGGTCCCTCTACCTTCCACACTTTCAAATATAATTGTCTTAAGAATTTCCTCAACAAACATTGGGCACCATCAGATGATGCTATAATTTTTGTTTCAACTATCAAATATGATTTAAGAATCTCCTGACGTGTGGAGAAAAGGGAACCTTCTGACACTGCTGGTGGGAATGTAAACTGGTGCAGCCACTATGTAAAATAGTATGGAGGTTCCTCAAAAAACTAAAAATAGAGTTGCCATATGATCTGGAAGCCCCACTCCTGGACATATACCCAGACAAAACTATAATTTGAAAATATACATGCACCCCTATGTTCATAGCAGCACTATTTACAATAGCCAAGACATGGAAACAACCTAAATGTCCATTGACAGATGAATGGATAAAGAAGATGTGGTATACCTCTTGCACTGTCGGTGGGAATGTAAACTGATACAGCCACTATGGAGAACAGTATGGAGGTTCCTTAAAAAAACTAAAAATAGAATTACCATATGACCCAGCAATCCCACTACTGGGCATATACCCAGAGAGAACCATAATTCAAAAAAACACATGCACCCCAATGTTCACTGCAGCACTATTTAAAATAGCCAGGTCATGGAAGCAACCTAAATGCCCATCGACAGACAAATGGATAAAGAAGATGTGGTACATATATACAATGGACTATTACTCAACCATAAAAAGGAATGAAATTGGGTCACTTGCAGAGACATGGATAGACCTAGAGACTGTCATACAGAGTGAAGTAAGTCAGAAAGAGAAAAACAAATATCGTATATTAACAAATATCGTATATATGTGGAATCTAGAAAAATGGTAGAGATGAACTGGTTTGCAAGGCAGAAATAGAGACAGATGTAGAGAACAAACATATGGATACCAAGCGGGGAAAGCAGGGGGTGGTGGTGGTGGGATGAATTGGGAGATTGGGATTGACATATATACACTATGTATAAAATAGATACTAATAAGAATCTGCTGTATAAAAAAATAGCATAAAATTCAAAATAAAAGAAGATGTGGTATATATGTGGTACACACACACATACACACACACAGTGGAATATTACTCGGCCATTAAAAAGAATAATAGTATTTGCAGCAACATGGATGGACCTAGAGATTATCATAATAAGTGAAGTAAGTCAGAAAGAGAAAGACAAATAGCATATGATACCACTTTTACATGAAATCTAAAATACGACACAAATGAACTTATCTATGAAACAAAAACAGGCTCACAGACATAGAGAACACACTTGTGGTTACCAAAGGGGGAGGTATGAGAGAGGGAAGGATGGGGAGTTTGGGATTAGTAGATACAAACTATGATACATAGGATGGATAAACAGCAAGGTCCTACTGTATAGCACAAGGAACTATAATTTAATATCCTGTGATAAACCATAGTGGAAAAGAGTATGAAAAAGAAAAAGAATATGAAAAAGAATACATTGATATGTATAAATGAGTTGCTTTGCAGTACAGCAGAAATTAACACAACGTTGTAAATCAGCTAGACTTCCAATAAAATTTTTAAAAAATCTCCTGAGAATTAAGATACTATATCATACTTACTTCTATATTTAACCATTTCTATATTCTTTCCTTTTTTTAAAAAAATTTATTTGGCTGCACCGGGTCTTAGTTGCAGCACACGGGATATTCGTTGCCGCGTGCAGGCTCTTAGTTGCGGCATGCACACGCTGTATCTAGTTCCCTGACCAGGGATGGAACCCGGGCCCCCAGCACTGAGAGGGTGGAGTCTTAACCGCTGGACCACCAGAGAAGTCCCTATAGTCTTTCCTTTCTGAAGTTTCAAGCCTTTTTCTGTTATTTCCCTTCTGTTTGGAGAAATTCTTTAACCATTCTTTAAGGGTAGGTTTGCTGGCAACAAATTCTCATAGTTTTCCTTCTGAGCATGTCTTTATTTCTCCTTCATTCATGAAGAGTATTTTCACTGAATATAGAATCCTAGGTGGACAGTTCATTTCTTTCAGTACTTGAAAGATGCTATGCCACTTCCTTCTGGTCTCCGTTGTTTCATATGAGAAATCTGCTGTTATTCAAATTGGTATTTTAAATAATGTGTCACTTCTCTGTGGTGGATATCACTTTTGTTTTCCTTGTGTAATTATATTTAATTATAATGTCTTTCCATGGATTTACTTGGATTTATCCTGTTTGGAATTTACTCAGCCTCTTGAACATGCATGTTTATGCTTTTCACTAATTTGGGGAGGTTTTCAGCCAATATATCTTCAAATATCTATCCAGTCCCACTCTCTCATCTCCTGAGACTTTTATGACATGAATGCTAGCCCTTTTGCTGTCCCACATGTCCCTGAGACTCTATTCATTTTGTTCCAATCTATTTTCTCTCTGTTGCTCAGGCTGGATAATTTCTATTGATCTGTCCTGAAGTTTACTAATTCTATCTGCTGTCATCTCCACTCTACAACTGAGCTGATCCAGTGAGCTTTTTATTTTGGTGACTGTATTTTTCAGTTCTATAATTTCCACTTGGCTCTTTTTTATAACTTCTATTTCCTTACTGAGATTTTATATTTTTTCATTTATTTGAAAAATAAATGAAAAAGAGAATTCCTAATTGCTTTTGAAACAATTTAATTTTTTAAAAAAATTTTATTAAATTTAATTTTAATTTCAACACCTGATTCCTGTCAATATTGGCATCTATTGATTGCCTTTTTCATTTATGTTGTGACTTTTCTTGTTCTTGGGATGACAAGGAATTTTTAATTGCATTTTGGGCATTTTGGATTGTATACAGTGAGACTCTGGGTCCTATTTAATCGGTTTTCTTGGCAGTCAATCTGTCTGTTGAGGTGTGGCACAAGGGCCAAGTGGTTGTGGGTGGGGTGGAAGATCAACTTCCTGTTTAGCCCTGCTGAAACTGTGGACAGCTGGTCTATTGGATGCTCCATTGGTGTTTGGCTAGAATAGGAAAGGTACTGCCACAAAAGGATTTTATTGTTAGGCCATTCTTTTCCTGGTCCTTTGACTAAAGGAAACAGGCTTTTCTTAGAAGTTTGTTTTTCTGTTTGTTTGTTTTTGTCTATGCCTGTTGTTGGCCCAGGTGGGAAGCTTCTGGAGTGCTCTATTTGGGAACAGATTCTATTATAGAACAGATATTGATTCTATGGGAATTAATAAAAAACCCAGGGAAGGGGCTTCCCTGGTGGTGCGGTGGTTGAGAGTCCGCCTGCCGATGCAGGGGACACGGGTTCGTGCCCCGGTTCGGGAAGATCCCACATGCCGCAGAGCGGCTGGGCCCGTGAGCCATGGCCGCTGAGCCTGCGCATCCGGAGCCTGTGCTCCGCAACAGGAGAGGCCATAACAGTGAGAGGCCCGCGTACTGCAAAAAAAAAAAAAACCCAGGGAACTCACCTCCACATCTTTAAGTCTAGGCAGTGCCCCTTCTTTCTACCTTGCAGGTCTTCCTATACTTGTTTGTGGGGTAACGTCCAGGACTTTTCAGTTGTAAGGGGAGGGATCTGATTAAAATATGGCTACTCCATACTGGCAAAATAAAATGTCTGGATTGGTTTTAATAAAAACGACTTCAATCTTCAACATTCATAAGTTCAAAGGGGATTTTAAATAAATTCTTTGCTCACTTTCTCTAACAATTTTTTCATTCATTAGACTTCATATCTCCAAATATCACACTGCCCTTGTTCATCGGGGAAGCCACCTGAAGGAAGAATCTTTTCTATTTAATGTTGTGAGCACCATCACTGGACACCTATTTAAGGCTCTGGGAGATATTCCAATGCTACAAAATTGGGAATGGGGTGAACTCTAGAGCCAGGCAATGGCCAAACAAAGAGAAAGTCCCTAGAGAAATCTGGCTGTAAGTTTGTTATTTTTTTCCTACCTTGGCCAAAAAAATTACCATGAACAAACATTCCCTGGATACACTTGTTCTTTGAGCTATAACATACTTGTTTCTCTCTCCTAAAAGCAAAGCTGATTATAGTGGTGCTTCCCCCTCAGATTAAAGTTTGGATATTAACTCTGTTATAATTTGTCCTTCTCACTCTGTGTTCCAGTTCTAGTGCATTTCTCCCAATCCTCTATTGTTCACTCCCTCAGGGGTACCCAAACTTCTACCACCTGCATCTGGGATAGCACCAATGGGACTCCCTGCCCATTTGGGCCAGAGGTTCTTCCCAGCACATGCATAGTACATCACAGAGAGCTACCTTGGCCATTGTCCTCAGTCACCTCATGGGGATCTGCTCTCCATAGGAGGAGCATTATTTTATCGTACCCACATGGCAGGTACAACAAAACAATGTGAGTAATGATAGCTATGAGTCCCAGGACGTGTGACATTGTTGCAGCCACAGCTACACTTTCAACCTAAATTGTCATTTGGCCCTGTAGGGTGGTGGTTGTGATGGTTGTACTGACAGATTTAAGGGTGGCCAAAGGAAAACAGAATTTTATAGAAATCCACTGTGCAAATTTTCCAAGAATGCTCCAACTGGAAAGGAAACTTGTATCCCATTTCCTAAGTTCCTCCATTAACATACCTTCCTTTTGCTCCAGGCAATATATATTTATGAAGCAGGCAATGCTCGGAGCATTAAGGATACAGCAGAGAGTGACATTATCCCTATCCTTGTAAAGCTTACCTTCTAATCCAGGAGTCAAGTTACCCCAATATCTACCCCAACAGTTATTTAATTAATTTTATTATTAAGTGCAAGAAGAGATATAACAAGTGGGTTCAATTTTCTTTGAAATTCCAGCAAGAGCCATATTCTTTCAATGGTGTCAATATGGGTGAAAAGCACAACACAGGATGTGCTTAGACCAAAAGAAAATCAATTGTTTCAGAACTATCGAGCATCTGAACTCAATATAAGTATTTTACTTTCATGATTTTATTTGGGCCTCTTCATAAATGTTCTACACACTGGAGTTCCAAGGCCCTAAATGAAAGGGCAGTACATTTGGTGAGTTTCTAAATACTAGGACAGAATTACTGTAATTGATCACTGTGAGGGAGATGGGTGTGCCATGACCCCTGATGCACCTGCCCAGCGGCAGGCCCTACCTCCTTGTTTGTCCTGTCAGCTTGCACCAACGTTCCATTCAGGCAAGGTTCCACGTAGTGAAGCTCCTCGTTATACTGCAAAGGGAAAAACAGCCAAGAGGAAACACTTAATTAAGCCTTTGAAGGGTACACAATAATTTAAGGATACACACACACACAAACAAAAAAGCAGCACGATCACAGGCTCAATTCATTTACACATAAGGTGACTTTCTCAATCAGTACCCCTACAAAAAAACTGTGCTTAAGTGCAAAGACATACTTTATTCATTTCTTGTTTGAGGGGCAAACTTGTAGAGCACATATTGGTAGATGGCAGTGTTCAGGGTGTACACAGTTAACTGATAATCCTTCAGGGGTGACTCCAAACATAGAGGCTCCCGGGGCATGGCTAACAGTGCATGGCCCAGCTGAGATCTAAAGAGCATTCCACAGAATTTCCTGGTGGTCCAGTGGTTAGGACTCTGTGCTTCCACTGCATGGGGCACAGGTTCGATCCCAAGTCAGGGAACTAAGATCCCACAAGCCGCATGGTGAGGCAAAATAAATAAATAAAGAGCACTCCAAACTTGGACGGATAGGGCTCCAGCTCTGCCTTTGGTTTCATGGAGCTAAGGAACCCATGTGCAGGTCACATATGAGTGAGTACAGAATGTTGGAAAGGAGAGGCCTGGATATTCCCCTATAAGAGCCTTTACAGGTGTTGGTCAGAGCACTGCACATGCCCAGTGACACCACTGTCCACACAGGCCAATGCCAGCCTTCCCATCATTTTTGATTCCAGAATACCCAGATTATGAAAGCTTGCTTTTGTCCAAAGCTCACAGCTAGGAAGAGAAATTTTGGGTGGTCTTATTTAAATTTCTCTCATCAAGCATGGTTCTCTGCACTGTAGCTAGATTGGGACATTCCCAAACACAAATCTAATCATGCCCCCTCTTGTCAGTGTCATTCAGAGCCCCCCACTGCTCTGCAGAGGAACCTTCCCAGGGCTTGGCAGGGCTCTGGCCACTCAGCCCTGTTGACCTTTCTAGCATCTTCACTCATTAGCCCTCCCCATAAACTCGGCACCAGCCTGCCCTAATTCCCTTTCTGTCCTCTGAGATGACCCATCTTTTCCTTCAGGCCTTCCACAACTGGGCCTTCTGCCTGAAGCCCTCCTTTGGCATCTCCAGCTGACGCCTGTTCATCCTCTGGGCCACCTCACCCCTGCCTCCTCTGGGAAGCTGCCTCTGTTGCAATAGAGGCTCCGCTCCTATCCATTCCAAAATTTTAATTGCCTGGTGCCTGGATCCTTCATCACAATGTGGGACCACATCAGTAGGGTCTATGTCTGGTTCCTTAGTGTATTCCCTGTGACAAGCACAGGGCTGGACCTAGAGTAGGTACTGGGGAACAATTTGTTCAATGAGAGTATCATGGCATTTCCACTTTAGGGACCAAAGGCCCAGCCCAGAGCTCCAGAGGGAAGGGACCAAAACCATCTCTCACAGGGCCAGCCTGCGAGCAAAGTCTGGCTAAGAAGTTTGGACTTTAAGCCTACAGGCAGTGAGAACCATAGGCTGTGGGCAGGGGAGTGGGTGAAATAAAGAGATCAGCTTGGGGCGACTACTCTGGACACACTGCAAGGACAGACTGCAGAGGACCAGACTGGCAGCTGCTGCAACAGTGACTAAGATGTATCAGGTTTCACCTACCAAGATGCTTAATAGCAAGTCGGGGTAGTGATAACACTAATATTTGCAACTAACTGTTAGTGAGCATTTCCTTTATCTAGACACAGGCTAGACTTCATTCACAGGATACCTCAACCTCAGGTAGTACTTCCAACCACTCCCCCTTTACAGATGGGAAAACAGAGGCCGAGTAAGGATGATCAACCCCAAAGTCACTGAGGAGTACATAGGATGGAGTCCAGATTCAAACCCAAGCAGTTTGACCTTCCAACCACTGACCCCAGGACCTCAGAGCCCCCAATTTCTCCTCTCTGGCGCCTAAGCCTATGTTTCCTATCAATCTGACTTTTGCTCCCTCTTTAATCTTTGTTTTTAGTCACATAAAACCATCAGAAAAATTATAGCTCAGTGAACTTAGAGCTGAGATGAGGCATGGAGAAAAAATAGATTTATGCAATTCTGAAATCAGCTGTCAACAAATGGAATGTCATCTCAGAATCCAGGAAGCAACTGCACAGTCTAACCTGAAGAAATGCTTCTCCAAAATTCTCAGTCCAGGGAATTCCCTGGCAGTCCAGTGGTTAGGACTCTGCACTTTCACTGCTGAGGGCCCGGCTTCAAACCCTGGTTGGGGAACTAAGATCCTGCAAGCCGCACAGTGCGGCCAAAATAAAATAAAATAAACAAAACTCTCAGTGCATATAAAACTGACACTGGAAGTTGCTGGGGGAAAAAAAACAAAAACAACCCAGCCATTTTTCCTCTCCTCCACCTCCCTCACTGACTGATTTGGTTCAGGGTGATAATATGCCCATTCCTAAAGCTTAATTCCTTTCATTCTTGAAGCATAATCAGTCTTAGGCAATCACAGCTATTTGGTCCCCCTCTGTTGGATACAGGCTTTCACAGCATGTCTTGCAGCTGGGGGTGGTCAAGTAATCCATTCCCAGCCAATGAAACATAAGGGGTAGTTTTCTGGGCAGTTTCAGTGAAATTTTTTTTCTTGCCATTAAAGGAAAACTCTTCTACATCCACTGCCTTCCTTCCCTCTTGAGATGCTATTGTGGAGCTGCAGCAGCCATTTTGCAACCATGAGGTTGCAAAGGTTGACAAGGTTAAGAATGGAGAGCAAGGCTCAAGGAAGACAGAGCAGGAAGATAGAGCCAATGTGGGTCCTTGTTGACACTGTTGAACCACTGTACCAAACTGCAGCTGCCCTCTTTGAGGCTTCCTCCATGAGATTATGAAACACCTATAGACTGAAGCAAGTTTTATTCAATTGTTCTGTAACTTGCAGCCCAAAACTTTCCAACTCCATTTTCCAGGTAAATTTTAAAACTTTATCTACATTCTACCTGATACACATTCACAGTGTTGATTCCTGGGGTTCTATACTCTGAGGTAGCAGTCAGGACACTTGGGTCCAAGTCCCACCTCTGTCATACACTCAGTGTGTGGCCTTGGGTAAGTCACTAAACCTCTGTGATCCCAGATCTTACGCATAAGGTGCTAATTCATCTTCAGTTTACCCTCCACGGGCCCCTGTGAGGATCCAATGAGGCAAAATACCTGAAACTGCTTTGTTATGTAAAGGCCTGTATATGTGGGGGACCGGAGAGGGGCTTACAAGTAAAGAAGACCAAGAAGTTCTTGCCCTCATCAGGGAGGAACATGTGCAGTAATCAAAACCATGCTCGCCGTCACTGTGCAAGCCCTGGCCACAGTGGAGGAATCAGCTCTTCTGAACCCCCGCCAGCTTGTTAGTGGCATCAGCCAAGCTTGCAGTTAACTAATTTCCCTTGACTGCATCAGGACAAAACTATGCTGAGCAATCTGGACTGTATCACCAAAGGGAACGGGGCTCAGCCGTCTGTGTGAGGGAATGGTGCACACCAAGCAGCTGTGCCAAAGAGGCCCATGGGCTGTGGATGCTCACCACGCTAGCCAGCACTCCTCCAGAGGGGGACACCAAGGGTGCCCTGCATGTAGAACTGCTCCCAGGCTCCCAGCAGTTCTCCTTTTGGAAACCTTTCCATTTCTGCATTTTAATGGATGGCCCCTAGATTTCCACATTGTGAAACAATGTGAGATGGCCAAGTCAATTTACAACTGAAGATCTGGTCACCTCCAGTCCTAAGATACAATGGCCTCCTTCAGCTCTCCTTCATCCCTACTTAAACAATCAGATATCAATGGTCTAATAGAAAAGGATGCAATGCACATCATCATTAGCCAGATGCAATGCTCTTCTGCCATTTGCTTTTGCTCCCTCCCACTACCAAGAGTGAACCCCAGGGAGGCACTCAACCACCCCCTACTCTCCCCAAACATTTTAGTCCTTCCTGCAAGTTTCTGGGAAATGGGAGGAGTATCTTAGCAGGATAGGAGAGAGCCCAGGCAGCCCTAGAGATGGTCTAGCCAGCCCACTAAACATGTGGTGAGGAGATGGACGAAGAACTTTCACCCTTTAAAGAACTTAGAATCTACCACATAGACTCAGGGCCTCAGTCACTGTCAGTTTCCTTCTCCCTTTCTCCTGGCTGGTTGGGTCTTCTCCTCTGATTCACACAAGTGTAGAGCAGTAGAGCTAAAGCAACTGCAGCAAACAGGGTGGGTTCAAATCTGGGCTCGGACACACACTAGCTGGGTGACCTTGGCCAAAGCATCTCCACTCTTTGGGTGTCAGTGTTCGTATTGGGGGGATGGGGATTGTAACTGCATCTTTCTAACGAACTCACCGTGAGGATGAAATGAGATGGTTCAGTAAAGAGTCAACAGAGAAGCCGCATGTAAGAAAGTGTCTGGGTGTACAAGCACAAGAAAGAAAGAAAATATTTATGTGAGTGTGCTGTGTGCTACACAGAAAGACTGACAGCTGGTACTTGCTAAGTAGGAAGGGGTGTTGGGGCAATGGCCATTACTTATTCTTGGGAACAGGGCTCACGTACCCCTGACCTCTGCAGAGAGCACAGACTCTGCATTCGTTGGAGAGAAGGGCTGCTTCAGTAGGCACATGTGACTCTCTAAATACCTGAGACAGAAACCACCACATTGTGTGGCTGTACACTGCCCCACCCTAGGCCACACTCTGAACCCTCCCAAAAACCTGGGTATTTGGCAGACAGGGAGCCAAGACAGAGCTGCCAGCCTACTGCCAAATACCAGCCGGGAGGGTATCTGCCATGAAACCCTTTGTTCGTTTGCTCCCTGAATATTAACTAAGCACCTGCCATGTGTCAGGGATATCAAACACTGGCTAAATTTGCACATGATCATCACTGTGGAGTGATCATGGACCACTTTTTCTTACTTTTATTAGTAAAAGAATGTGCTCAATAATGTTTGCTTTTCCTTTTCATGATAAAAAAGTGCTTATTTGTGATGTTGCCACGGTCCATCCAAAAAAAAAAAAAAAAGCCTCAAGAGAAACCCATGCTACTCAGGCCAACCACCAAACTCCAGGCTCTGACAGCAAGGAATACATCACCATCTGCCTTTTCTTTCCTTTTACCCAATCTCTGGAAGTACCCCCAACATCTCGCATTTTAAGGACACAGCAAAATCCTCAATGGCAATTTTAATGATGATCTAAAAGAGGAAAGCCAAGTTTCATTCAATGAATGGCCAGAACTTTTGGGAGAAGAATCTAAAAACAAAGAACAAATGGGCTGGGCTCACCCACCAAGATTCATGCAAGCTTCAGCATTGGTGTAGAACAGCGTCACATGTTGGTTCATGTAAATCTCAGCCCAGAGACTGGAGAGCAAAGGACAGCTGACTGGGCTCTGGATGACACTGGGGATTCTGAACCCTGCTTAACGTTGGAAGCTGGACATGATTAATGAAAGCAATGCAGCTTTCAGGCCTAACAAAAGAAGATCAACAGTAGCCTTTAAGGATAATGAGGAAAGACCTCATGAAGAAAGAAGAGACTTTAGGGAACATGTGGACATGTCACCCTGCAGCAGAGACTCCTTCCATGTCTTCCACTGCCTTCAGGGGATGTACCAGTTCCTCTACGTGGCTGACCAGACTTGCTTGATCTGGACCGCCCCTCTCAATCCACTACCATTCTTTTCCCCATCACCCCCACCTACCCACTCTCGCTGCCTCCCACATTCACCCCCACTCAACTATGTCCAGTCACTGAACTCCTTTTGGTCAAGCCAGCCAGGCCTGTACTTCCTGGGGGTGGGAGAAAGCTTACTACAACCTGAAAATAGCACTTTCCTCCTCAATTGTTATTCTCCTTTTTCCTGCCCTACCTCAATGCATATGCCTGGCTAATGCCTACCTATCTTGAAGTGTTCACTTCGTCATCGCTTCTTCCAAGAAGCCATCACTGAGCCCCCCCGTTGGCTGCATGTTCCAGCTTTGTGCTCTCTCAGCCTCCCCGCCCCAACCCAACCGTCTCTGATACTGCTCTATCCACACAACTGTGAGCACCTGCTTCCTGGTTGCATCCACATCCAAAGCACACACATACACACAAAACCTCAAAGTCCATGCAGGAAGACAACCTGTCTTCCTTATCTACAAAAGCAGCCTCAGTACTTAACTCTTAGCACTCAACAGTATTTGCTGAATAAATAAATAACCAGAACAAAGAAATGAAAGGCAAAACTGAAGATCACTGATGGAAAAGATTAGAAACAAAGCCAAGAGAAGAAAAAAAATAGTTGACACAAAGACAAAAAAATAAATAGACTAATATGATAAGAATCTCTAGCCTCTTTGAAAAACAGGTAATAACCGTTTTAGAGAAGCCTAGGTTACACACACACACACACACACACACACACGCACACACAAAAAATATATATACACATATATATACAGAATTAAAATATTGGCATGCTCATACAATGCAAGAATCTGATGTAGAACTGCTGGAACTCCATTAAATATTTTTATGGTTTTATTGATGCACTTTTGATTAAATAACCTTTAGAATGAAAATGTGTAGAGTTTACGTAATGAAGCAGATGAATCCACAATATTTTCACCAACACAAGGCATCCCAGGGATCTTTTGCATTACAAAAGCTTCTTGTGTAATTTGAAACACGACTGGACGTAATTAGCAGTACAGAGAAAATGAGCACCGAAAGAAAATACCATCCTCATACTTTTAATACGGAATCGATTACTTTAAAAAGCAAATCCACAGCAGGCAAAGCACTGGAGAAACGGTTCTGAAGAAAATTCTGCAAATTAAAACCAGGGCACCAGAAAGTTCTGGGTTGAACTAACAAATGATGCTCTTCTCTATTCAACTCTGCACAAACACGGGCTACAGGAGGCATTTAAATTGATTTATCAATATCAGTCCAGTTAATACTGTGTTCATTTAATGCATGGCTTAGGCTTCTGTAAAATCATTTTTCTAACTTCAGCATGGAACAGAATTAGCACCCTCATTTTTATGATAATATTGTTAATTTAATGCATGGCTTGGAGTTAGACTTCAAAGTGAATCAGAAAAATATGGCTTTTCTCTTGTCAGAGACATCTCTCTTCATGCACCAGTAGTTTGATCTTAAATTTTAACTTCAACTGCACAAAATCACTCTCATATTTCAACTATTCTTTCATAATTCAATCATTTAGTTCATTGGTCTTAGATTGATTTTGCAATATCCTGCTCAGGAAAACTAAAACAAGTTTTAACATTATCTTTTCATGTTTATTCTCTGGAAAGATCTGGATTGGACACTTTTCAGAATACTCTATAAGATGCACTTAGGAATGAAGTTAATACAAACATGCAAAAATGGCTAGAATGGGCAAGGAAAGTCTTTTCCACCATTTAAATTCTTTTCCTCCCTTCCCCATTATGGCACTGAAAATCAAATGGCAATGATGAATTAGATTTGTACAAACAAAAAACCTACAACGTACAAGAGCTTCCAACATTAAAAATAAAGATTGTATTTTTTACTTTCTCTCTAAAACACTGAAATGTCTCCTCAAACATCTACCCAACAAGCAAGAGAAAACTGACAGTGTAATGAAGGGTGAAATGATAATGTCCTCTCCCGTAAATGGAATCCAGCCAACTAGAACAATGCATTCAAACAGATTTGCAGGGCATTCTGAATGGAGTTTCAAACATCCCAGCCCCCTGCACTTACAAGAGCCTGCAGTGGGGTCTCCCTCTGGATGGGGGCAAGTGACCATTTTAGACAGATGGAGGAAACATGTACATCATATTACCAGAGCAATTTTGCCACTGTAGAAATAGGAAAAGGAGATGGAGGAAAAAACCACCACCACAGTTTGGCAAGGCAAAACTGGTGAAACACACTTAGGGTTGGAAGAGACAATTCAAGGGAATGCAAATGAAGACTTGTCAATTACAAATCTACTATTTAGGACCCTCAAAATATTGTTGTTATGGATTGAATGCTTGTGTCCTCCCCTTAATTCATATGTTGAAGCCCTTAACCCCCAGTGTGGTGGTATTTGGAGATGGGGCCTTTGGGAGGTAATTAAGGTTAGATGAGGTCATGAAGGTAGGGCTCTTGTGATGGGATTGTACCCTGATAAGAGAAGATGTGAGAGAGCTTGCCCTCTTTCTCTTTCTTTCTGCATAAGCACAGGGAGAAAAGGTCACGAGAGCAGACAGCAAGAATGTGGCTATGTGCAAGCAAGGAAGAGAATTCTCACCAGAAACCAAGTCCTGCCAGACCTTGACTTTGGACTTTCCAGCCTCTAGAACTGGGATAAAATAAATTTCTGTTGCTTAAGCCACCCAGTCTGTGGTATTTAGTTATGGCAGATGGAGCTGACTAATACAGTTTCTAAGTATGCAAACATTATAACCTGCTTAGTGGACATTCTGATAATACCTAACTCTGTGCAGACCCTCCTTCGGTGCAACAATCTCACTTCTAGAGTTTATTCAACAGAAGCACACCCAATCCTGCAAAAATATATGTATGAGTCCATTCACTGTAGCACTCTTGAGTAGAAAAGAGATTAGTAACAGCATAGTGTCCAGCAAAGGGGGACTGGTTAAAAAATTAATGCCAACTATAGAGGATGGAATGCTCTGTTCTTCAGGTACACTTGATACAATACAAGTATAGAAGCAAGTTGCTGAATATTCTGTAAAATAGGATTCTATTTTTGTGGGAAAAATATGTGTTCATATATATACAGAAAAATTTGGAAGAATATGTGCCAAATGGAAAGGGAATGGGAACATTTCTGAGTTGTTTAAAATTTTTACATATGTTGCCTATATTAAAAGCAATCAATACATTAGAGTTACTGCTAATTAGTGGTTCCTTTTATGACCTCAGGCTTTTAATATAAATTCAAACATATTTGATCCCATTAAGGGAATAGAGTTCATGATTTTACTATAGAGGCTTCAAATGAAAAAGTTCAGAGTATCTTTCTAGTTGTCGAAATAATTATGTAAATAGTCTTGAAGCTGATCATTTATGTTGAAAACTAACAAACAGATGTACAGTGAGGGTTAATGGGCCCTCTAATGGGTTTCCTTATATAAGGGGCCAATTTGGGGTAAAAAAGAAATTTTTTTTCCTTAGCTGTTCTATAATAACTGGCATGTCTACTTTTAATTATCTTAATCACCCTCTCTTCATTATTGAGTTGACACTGTTTGTATATCTTAATGAATTTACAGAGATTATTTCAATCGATTGGTTTTGTTAACAGAACAATAAATCCTGACTGATAAAGGATTCACAATGTAATTAGCTAGCTCTTATTATGCAAATTTCTGATAATTCTGTAATGAGTAATTAAAGATTAAAAAGAAAGACAGTCCCAAATTAGCAGCTTCTTATCTGTAAATGCTTCAGGATGTGTGAGGATCAGCCCAGGTTTGCATATTCACAATGAGCCTGGTAACTAAAGTAACTTTTCTTGATTTGGAAACCCAAAATTCTGTCTGAAAAATCTCCTTCAAAGAGCTATGCCTGAGGCCATACAGTTTTACAGTAAGATGGTTGAGTGGTTCAACTATATTTTCTTCACTTCTGCTCAGGAAACAGGACAAGGGGAACCTGGACAGTTTCTGAGTCCTCACTGTGCCACTTTTTCTGTGTGTGACCTAAAGGCAGTAGCTGCTACCTCCTGGTGCCTCTGTCTCCAGGCTATGCGGTACAGAGCTCGGGCGAATATCCAATGAGATCATCTACACTGGGACACTTGGCAGTGACGCTCCATGGAAAGCAGCTGCTGGTGTAATTCATTCAACAAGGATTTAAATTACTATTTGCCAGGTACTGTCCTAGGCACTGGGGATAGTTCACTGAATAAACAAGACCAACCTCTGTTCCCATGGAATTTATTATTCTCTTCCTTTTCTTCTTTAGGGCTTTTTAAAATCTGAAGCTATTAAATCATGGTGCCCTGCTGCTGTGCCTTTTTGCTCCAAGTCTCATCAGAAGCTGGCAGGACACTAATCAAGCAATCCCCTCTGCAAGCCCAGTGTCACTTCAATACCCATGCCCTCTGCCCAGTGAATAAAAGTGGATGTTATAAAAAAATAAAAATAAAAAAAGTGGATGTTATGCCCATGCAGAAGGCTGCCCAGAAATAGGGTTCCATGATGACACACTCTGCTCAGGGGCCCGGAGAAGCCATGCAGACACAGGAACAGCATTCTTGGAGCATGTCCATGCCACTCATTCTTCAAATAGCAGCCCTTCTTTCATACCCTAACACTGGCCTCCTGTGTACCAGCTTGGGTTATCCTGGCAGGGACCCTGGAAGTGATATGACTGCACCTGCATCACAGCTGCAGGCTGAGGCAGACTTAAGTGGTTCATCCCAAGACGCGGCATTGTATGTGGCCAAATTAGCATTCAAAACTAAGTCCCATCCCTGAAGCCAAGCTCTGTCTTCTCACCACACTGCCTCCACTGCCTGCTGCAGCCACTCCATGTCCCAGATAGAGGTGATGTGGAAAAGCATAGGTGACCATCACACAGGAGCACCCAGCTAAGTATTCAAGGAAAACAACCAGGCCCATTGTGGCTATCATCTTTGGAAAAGAGTGGGAGGGAAATAAGGAACATGATGAGACTTATATCAGAGAACGGGGGAGAAGAGGATAGAGAACTGGAGATGGGACTCCTGAATTAGTGCTCCTGCCCAGGCAGTGTGTTCATGCCCGGGCTTGGTTCCCGGATCTCCCACTTCCCAGCTCTGTGACCTCCGCAAGTTACTGACACTCTCAATCCCTGCAACCTCATTTGAGAAAATGCCAAAACCACCCCCTACACGCTAGGGCTGCTGTGAGGAATGAAGATAATACCAATATGAAGAGTAGGCAAATGGCACACAGTAGGCACTTAATAAATGCCACTTTTGTTTCTGAAGCTGAGATAAAGTACCCTATGATCCTTAAACTGCTCTCTACATTTTCGTTGTCTTACCATCATGATTACTATTACTATCATTGTCATCAGACTAACCTAGCTTAAAATTAATTTCCACATGAGAAAATCTAGTAGTTTAAGGAAAATCTCGCTAGGTCTAATTCCCCAAGGTTCTGAAAGGGTTGGTTCTCCAGGAAAACTAAATCTGGTGCTACTCTTCCAGATAATAGTGCCTGAGTGCTAGGTGAGAAAAAAATGTGCTCAACTGCTTTCCCAGTGCCTGAAATCCCTCCAATACCACGATTCAGTGAACTCATGTGGGACTAATGAGACCTCATCCTAGGGCATCTAATGCTATGTATACAAAAGCAATAAGAATGTTAACTGCTTGCTGATAAAAGATCACATGAACTCAAAGTGCAAAGAAAGTACAAAACAGCTGCAATTACGGCAATTATGTTGAAGAAGTCGTCATCCCCCAGCGTATCCAAAATAGATGAGACTGTTTGCTTTGCGATCGTCAGGCGGAGCCCTTTCATGCTGCCACTGACATCCACTAAAATGACCACGTCTTTCGGAGAAGTCGCTGCCTGGATGTACCTAGATCAGAGGAAAATTAAGTAAAAATGAATCCTGAATCTCTAGGCAAGTTTCCTCTTTTAAAAAATAACTAAGAGGTTTGACCGTTTCCTACCATTTTCGGTTCCTGCAGTCAAAGGCAATGACTCCATTCTCATCTGGTTCCCATTTAATCCCTAGAAGAAAAATGGAGTTATAAGAAACCCAGAAACTTCAAATATTTATTCACAGCATTTCAAGGCTGCTCTGCTTTGCTGATTGAATGAACATGGTGAAAAATCACATGCAAACACCGACCCTGGAGCTCATCACATGTTCCATCACCAACTCTGGGAAGGTGCTTTAGGGCTGGAACACCATAGCAAACACGGCCTTAGCTCAGGCACTCCAAGATCTGCTAGAGAGTGGTGACATCTTTAGTAACCCACTGTCCATCAAGAAAGGACATGACTCCAGCCCCTTCCCATGGCTAATGATAAAGTTAGCCAAGGTCATTTCTCACTGTCCTTCAAGTTGCTGGACCTGGCTGCATCATTCATGGATCTCTGGGCAGGGTCAGGCCCCGTCCCTGGACCCAGATAGGTATATGTCTAGGGCAAGGGGGGTAGAAAGCATTCAATATGTTTCCATCTCAGAATATACACAAGTCTGTTCTCTTTTCAGTTCTGTTTTGTCTTGGCCTTCTACACTGAAATGAAATAAAATGGCCCTAACTATACTGCATAATAAAATTTCAATTTCAGTCTTTGAAGCCTGGGGGTTTTTCTCCTTACGTAAAATGGGATCCAACATCCTTAGTCTCATGGCTTGCAGACTGGTCAGGATATGTCCAAGGTTCACATGCTCTATTTACAACTTAATCTTTATGAATAAACTTTCATTTAAAAAGAAAAGGGTTTGCTGCCTAAAAATAAGATAGAAAATCATTGTTTTCAACCATCAGTACTGCTCAGGGATGGAGGATTAGAAACACAGATTTTGGAGTTAAGAAAATAAAACAGAAAAATTATTTTCACAGGAGAAAATCCTGACTTTGTAGCATTGAGATTCTCCTTTCCAATTAATAAGGGTCAGTTTTCTGGACCACACTGGGCTAATAACAGGCACGTGCTTAAGATAACATCACTAAATTATTCCAGAGATAATCATGAGATGGCAGCTTGTAAACCAAAGAGTCATTTTGTTTTGTCCTCCTTGTACCTACATTTCCCACGTGCAAATGGACCTAATTTAAAAGTTCTCTGCAACAAATTGGAAAACAGAAGTATGAGAAGCCATTGCCAATTGATGGTTATTAGGTAATGAAGATAAAAGTGACATAATATATTGTACACTAAAGGAGAAGAATGCAATTTATTTTAAAAACATCTGACATACTACATTTGTATAAAGCCAAGTACAGCTAGGATGACAGTCTTCACACATAATGAAATTATATATATAGTGAGGCTAGGTAATGTTCCAATGTGTAATTCCACAAAGAACTGGTTTGAGTCCAAATAAAGAGAATTTTTTTTAATGTGTTGATGCATGGTAGACATTCAGTGGACATTCTTTGAGTTGAATTGTGGCCAGTGTTTTTAGACCACAACCATATCTGATCATCCTCCATCTCACCCCTACTCTGCCACCCTTCCTCCATCACAGCCTTATCACCATGTGCTCCACTGGGGGAGAAAACATGCAATTCTGTTTTATTGTCCTAGCATTTAGGCCAGGGCCTAGGAAGAAGGAATTAATGACACTCAATGCTCTCCTTTTGGACTGCGGTCCTTTCCCTGCAAATGGGCTTGTAACTCCACCCATGCACTGCTGAAACGTGGTGCTTTTCAAAAAGGCTCTAGGGAAAGAATCCTTCCTTGCCTCTTCTTAGCTTCTGGTGGCTCCAAGCAATGCTTGGTGTTCCTTGACTTGTAGCTCATCTTTCCAATTTCTTACTCCATTTTCACGTGGCTGTCTTCCCTTTGTGTCTGTATGTCCTCCCTTCTCATAAGGACACCAGTTACATTGGATTTAATCCTAATCCAGTATGATCACATCCCAGCTATATTAGATCTATTTCCATGAAAGTTCACATCTGAGGCTCCAGGTGGACATGAATTTGGAGGGATGCTATTCAACCCACTACATGTAAGAAGCGTAGGACTTGTAAAACAAAAGTGAGGGGTGGCCACAGGGTAAAGAAGATTACCCCCGGGCACAGAGAACCATGTCTGCCAAGGTATGAGAAGAGCATGTCAAGTTCAAGGAGCTGAAGGAAGGCTGGTGTGGCTGTGCAGAGAGGATGTCTATAGCAAGGAAAGAGCCTGGGTGACAGCAGGAACCAGGAGGCCCACGCCCTTCCTGGTCAGGACAGGAGGTACACACTAAGGGGATGAAGACAGTACCTCAACACGGTTCTAGGCACAGCTGCCCTGGATATAACAATAAAGGTCACACTTTGACTCAAAGACAGGGTTGTATGGGCCCTGGAGGATCATCTCACCCACACCTAACCTTTGGGCCCAAATCTTCATTTCATAGCAGGGACTCCAAGGCTCTCAAAGTTCAGCAGATTTTCCTGAGATTTCTAGTTAGGACTGGGACTTGATCTCCCAAATCCCATGCCACCATTCTCTTCCTTACACAGGCAGCATAAGGAGGTTCCATGAGAATTTATTGTATCTTAGTGTGAGTTAACTGTATAAAAGTAAAACTGGTTTCCATGCCAGGGGAGGAACATCTGAGGGCCTTTAATCTGCTTATGTTCATCTTGAACCTCTGCTGCTGGGGCAGCAAGAGGCAGCATTTACCAAACTAATCTGACCATTGAGCCCTTCCTTTCCTAAGAATCTCACAACAAAATGATTTAGGAGACAACCTTCAGGAAACCCTGTCCCAGATGGTACTGTCTCTCCTAGGACATTTCAGCATTTTAGTATGTAATTTTTTGTACACACAGATATTTTGAAAATGTTCAAGTAATCAAATCCCAGAGAAATAATAGTTGGTTCATCTTAAATCTCTGAGATCCAAGGAACTGTCACTTAACCAAGGAGTACCCTCAGGAGCCATATCATTTCTGGAAGTGTCAAATGCCTCATGGGATCCCTCCCAGGCTGGCTGGGGCATGACTCTCAAGATAAAAGGAACAGTGCAGTTCAGCAGCAGCTTTCACTGCCATTCAGCCTTCTCTCGGCGGCACTCCAGACTTCAGGACCAGCATCAGTGATGCCTGCCCTGCCTGCCTCGGCCTGCCTTCCTCAGCTTTCACAAGACAAGGTCCCTAGAACATTCAGCATATCCACAGGTGAAACTGAAAATAATGTCAAAATCTCTACTACAGACTCAAATGCTCAAATGTGATTAAATGTAAAATATTGTACAATATTCCTATATACTATTGTTTCTCTCCCAAAGGCATTATAAACTAATATTGGAGGGAAATTAATTTCATCTAAGGCAACATATGTCTTCATAATCTTCTTGGCACATGAAAATGAAGAGTAGGGCCAACAGAGCAGAGCCTAACTCAGCATCTTCTGAAAGTCAGGTGATTCAATGAATGTGTTCCCTGCTGGCGCTGGCTGGAACTGGGTTTCTGCCACTGGCAACCAAAATCTCTAACGAATGCACTTCCCCACAAGAGGGAGCTTCGCGAGGGCAGTAACCTTTTCCGCTTAGCTCCCCATTTTATCCTCAGGGCCCCACACAGGGCTTGGAACAAAGCAAGAACTCAGGACACACTTACGTAAGAATGAAGGAACTTCCCTTCTGCTTACGACATTTACACTTAGCACTGATTCATACTATTGTACCACTCTAAACATGAAAAGAAGCATCCTAAAAAGAAAAAAAAAAAAAATCCTAGCAAAAAAAGCCCATGGATCCCTCATCTAACAATCATTTTATGTCCAAGAAACAAGAGGTGTACTCTCCGTTCAGAACCAAGCACTGAGTGAGCACTGACATGTATCAGGGCAGTGAAGCCCTTTGGAGGACTGTGACCTATGTCTTTATTCACAAAGAAAATAGGCAGAAATTTTACAAAATTCTGCCACCAATATCATAAAAGAACTGTAATCATTTCTGAGTCAACTATTCTGATTCTGACTGATAAAAATCTTGTACATAAATTAATCTCTCCAATTAGAGAAACCCTTTATGAGGATTTTCTTTTGTTATGGACTGAATGTTTGTGTCCCACCAACATTCATAGGTTGAAGAACCCTATGTTCTGGTATTGACAGGTAATTTTCTTTGCGAGGCAATTAGGTTTAGATGAGGTCATGAGAGTAGAACCCCCATGATGGGATTAGTGCCCTTCCAGGAAGAGTAAGAAACACCAGAGCTTCCTCTCTCTCCCATGTGAGGACACAGGAAGAAGGCAGCCGTCTGCAAGCCAGAAAGAGGGGTCTCACCAAGAACCATATCTGCCAGCACCTTGATCTTGGTCTTCCCAGCCTCTAGAACAATGAGAAATAAATGTCTGTTGTTTAAACCACCTAGTCTGTGGTGTTTTGTTACGGCAGCCCGAGATGACTCATACATCTCTACTATCAGATTTTAAATTTGAAACTTTCAATTTAGTTTGAAGACTTCCTGCTGGTGGACACAACAGATGATCTGTGGTTTCTTCTTATTTGCTCCACCTTCATCCAAATGCCACGTGGTAAGATGTCCTTGTGGCTTCCCTGATGGATCAGCCCCCCGCCATGCTCTATTTTCACAACATCTGCATTAAATTTACTCTCCGTTGAGTGTATCAAAGCAGATTGCAATTTGGTGACACTGGAACTTTAATAGACCACTGTTTATTATAATGTTATCTTTAATAGAATGCTTATTGTTTAAATTTCTGTGAGCTCCAGGAGGAACCATGCATGCCCTGCTGAACATAGCTCTCAGGAAATGTTGAATAATCTGGCAAAGCAGGCACTCGGCAGGCAAGTCTCAGGGGACAGATGCTAAGTGCAGGGCAAACAACTCCTGAAGGCAGAGGCTGGCAGTCTCTGTGCCTCAAAGTGGGAGGACATCAGGTGCCTAGGCTTACTTAATGAAAACATAAAAGACTCCACTTAATTGCTCCAAGATTATGCAGGGCGTTTTTTTCCTTCTTTTAGGTTGAGCTTGTTAATTTCTACAGCTGTAATGTTGGCACAATTGCAGCCTGGAGTCCTGTTTTCACAACTTGTAAGCAAAATTAAAACTTCCTTTTTTAATTACAATTCAAACCAAGCCAGAATTAAATTCCTGTTGCAAAGCAGAGGCCTGGAAAGACCCTAGAAGGAACACTTGTTCCAAAGTCACGATGGACAAACTCTGACAAACATATTCATTTGAGGGTGCTCTTGGTGGCACTGACGTCAGTAGTGCTTTGGCCATTTCAACCTCTCCTTTCAGGAGCAGTCAGCTTTAGAGTAGGGAAACCTAAGCTCAAATGTTTCCATTTCTTACATTTTTCAGTCAGAATTTAACTCAGCCGATTATGGATTGCTCCTTTCCCTGGTAATAATAACAACAATAACAGTAATAGTAGTAATAAAAGCAATCTCTTGTCCAGAAAGATGAAATATGATACGTTTCACACTCCAATGCCTCACTTTAGGTGGCAGCTCTATGAATAACTCTATTGAGGAAGATGCTGAAACCACACGTAGATCCAAATGTGGGTGTGCACACGTATGCAGATGCCACACTGCATTCCTGTCCTGTACCCTGACAACAGATTTAATAGATTTGAACTTAATCTTTCATTTTCTTGTAAGGGAAGGGAAAAAATTGTTAACCCTTAACCCTAAAGGAAAATATTACAGGATCAGTAACTTGAATCATAATTCTCAATGCAGGGATACTCACCTGGATACTGCCTAAAAAAGCCCTTTGCACTTCCAAAGTACTGCCATATGAGACTCGGGTCACGATCAAAGTTATCTACAAAAACTTTGTTTAGGGACTCGGACCAATAAACCCCATTGACAATTGCTGGATCTGGGGAAAAAAGGCAGGGAGAGAGAAGAGGAATGTTACAAACCAAAGTGAAACAGAACCCCAGCTGGCATCCCACGTAGCTGGCAGATATCACCATGGGGCCCATCCTGCAGGAAGCTGTGAAGAAAGTTATAGCTCCCGAAATGTTTAGCTCCTGGGAATTCCAGCTTTATGTATATTAGAGTTTCCCCATCCTGCCTGAGTCCTCTAAGCCACCCAGGAGACTCTACTGATGACTCCTTACTTGAAAGGCACATCCCTTTTTGGGTTACTTTCAATCTGGCTGAGCAAATAGTTCAGAGAAAGCAAAGAGAGACTTTCTTAGCATTCTGTTCCACTTTTTGGCTCCTGAGTCAGAACTCAGCATTGAAAACAGGAAAAATGTGTTTTCTGTCACTGCAGTCACCTCAGCCAACGCAGCCCTGTTCCAATTCTCTCCACCTCTAACTTAAAAGTCTGTTTTAAAAATAAATAAATAAGTAAATTGGAATTACATAACTAAATCTCTCTACCTCTTTTGTTCAGCAGATTATGAGCTCCATAAGGGCAGGAACAATCTTGCTTTGATCTCCTGCTGCACACCTTTGACCAGCACGTGGCAGAAACTCCAAAAATGTATGGATGGATAAAGAGATGAATGGATGAATGGATGGATGGATGGACTGATGAATAAAAGGTTGTTCTCCAATTCCAGACAACTATCTACTCTTCTGCCCTGTCATCCCATGAGCAAATGTCTTTTCCTCACCCTTGGGAGCCCAAAGATAGCCCCTTGTCTTTTGTCCACAGATGAGGATTAAGAGTGAAGACAAAGACAGAAAATATATACTTCTTGCGTACTGATCAAAGCATGGTGGATCACTGAGGATACTCTTTAACTGTCCACCTTTTTTTAACCTTGGAAGATCCTGTTTCAAAATAATGCAACACTCAGCAAAATTTTGTTTCAATAGTATAGATAATTGTCCAGTCCCAGTATGATGAGGGTAAGGATGACAATAGGATGAGCGTGTTAATAGTTAGGAAGAGGAGGAGGAGGAGAAACCTTTGTTGAGTCCTTCCTGCAAGGCAGGCACTGTGCTCATCTTCACTCCTTTCACCCCCACCACAGCCCTCCACAGCAGGTCCACTGTTGTTCTCCATGCTATACAAGTGGAAACGGAGAACCAGGAGGTCAGGTTTTAGGTGTTCCTAAGACACCCAACTAGCAAATGGCAAAGCCTCTTATCTGTGATTTCCTTATTTGTAAAATGAGGATGATAATACCCCATTATTTGGCCTGTTTGGAAGGTAAAACACATTGGCAGAAAGGGACTAATGGCCATAGGCATTCACAAAGTCATCAAGGGAGCTTAGTCCATTCCCCTGGAGTCCAGCACCCTCACCAGAATTCCCTGTGGAACTGTGAATCACAGTAACCCCACTGTGGTGTCCTCATTCCAAAGATCCCTCCATACTACACAGACAGCGGGTATGGGGACAGATTCCCTCAGTCCAGCCCATAAGTTGCACAGCAAGCCAACGAAAAAAGTAACTCTAGAAATGCTTATGTAAATTAGGTACACTGAAAGGAAACTCACTGTTGGCACTGTGCTAGCCACTCCTCTTCCTCAGCTGCCTGCCCTTTGCCAGCTGGCTGCCCACAAGATGTGGAGGATGAGACAGAGCCGCGATATGACGCCTGACCCAGTGGACAGACGTGGCGCCTTGTCTTACTGTCTTACCTCCAGCCTGTCTCATTCTTTCAGACCACTTACACGGATTCAACAGGCAAGCGGGATTCTAACTCTCATCTCAAGGGCAAATGCTCTAACTCTTGTAAACTATAATAAACCACATCATAGACTGGGAGAGTGAAAATGATCAAGTCAACTCTTTCCTGTAAAGTAATTTTGAGTTAAGACTATCCTCACCATCCTGGAAAATGGAGCTCTTTATTGTTCCTGTCCAAGCTTTACAATAATTACTGTGACTCACTCCTTGCTACGAAAGCCACTTAAATTAATCCACGAAGGTGCAAATACAATAGAGACAAGTGAAAAATCCACGGTTCTTGCCTCTTCCATCAATAACTTCAATTATAAAAACCTTACACAATTAGAAGCGAAAATTCCATTTCACGGGCTCCCTGTCTCAACATGTTAAGGAGTTCACCAGTTTCCAGTTAGACAATTCTTTTTTCTTGAGCATGATTTCTCTGGGGGTAGTAAAAGGCTGCCCATATCTCCAGATGGCCCTACTAACCTAAGATTGTTCCTCCCTCTGCCAACTGTGAGCACCTTCAGAAATTAAAAAAGAACTGTAGTGCCTGAGGATCATTTCATCCACTTCATTTGGATACCACATCTTGCTCTGAAATTATGTCTCTTTAAGAACAGAAGGCTTTGGTTTTCCCAGGGTATGATGAATAAGGGAAGTAGAATCACTAAAAAATATGGTCTAGTTAAAATAATCTAAGGGGTTTAACGGACTGTATTAGCTTCATGTGGCTGCTGTAAGAAATTACCACAAATCGGGGTGGGGGTGGGGGCTTAAAATAACAGAAATGTATTCCAGAGGCCAAAAGTTCAAAATCAAGGTGTTAGCAAGATTGGTTCCTTCTGGAGGCTCTGAGGGAGAATCGGTTCCATGCCTCTCTCCTAGCTTCCGGTGGTCGCCAGCAACCCTTGACGTTTCTTGCCTTATAAACACATCATTCCGATTTCTGCCTCCATCTTCACTTGGCCTCTGTGGATCTCTGTGTCAAGTCTCCCTCTCTTTTTTCTTTAAGAAAACCAGTCACTGGATCTGGGGTCCACCCTAAATTCAACATGAGCTCATCTCAAAATCTTTAGCTTAATTACATCTGCAAAGACTCGATTTCTAAATAAGGTCACATTTGAAGGATGTACTGGAGGTTAGGACTTGGACATATCCTTTAGAGGCCACTATTCAACCCATTACATGTACTCATACTCTCTTAATTATCCTATACAATATACCCATATTCTATGGTTGTTAATGTACTGTTTTTAAAATCTGAGTTTAATAGATGCAGGTCTTTTTCCTAGTGAAGGATGTTTAACGGCCTTCTCCCTTTTCTTCTTTATGGGAACAATTCAGATTTTCATGTCTGCATTGTAATTTTATGAGCTTACAATTCTTCCTGACCTCTTTCAATGGGTCCTACCTGTAGTGCAACAAACTGGACTAAAATCATTTCCCTTAATGTTTAGTGTTGTGTCAATGCCCAGCCTCTCTGCTCAATAAAGTGAACTCCACATAACATGGTCATTTTCCCAATGTTCCTGTCCATTCTGCATCAACTTATGATTCATATTGGTCAATATCAAGTCCAGGAATAGCAATTCTTCCTCCTGTTTCCTCTACCTTCTGAGAGATTAAGTTACCTCCAATGCCAGTCAAAAATTTATCAGACGTTCAGCTTTTAGTAAAACAGACTACTAGCAGAAGTTTAGAGAGTAAGAGTCCCATACCACCTTTCTGATCAATTTGCAATTTGTATCTGAAAAGCACTCACACATCCCTGCTCTGTTTTTATAATACATCATACAATCCATCAAAAAAGCACATTTGTAGCTTCCTTTTTTATTTCCACCCAATAACTGCTCTCATCTGTGCTTTCCTCTGAAGCTTGCACTTTGCTACATAGGGGTCACCTGATGTTGCAGAGAGCTAACGTTCTCTCTGCACACTCCCCCTTACACACATGCACACACATTTCCTTTTAGTTCTATTTCTGTGAATGAGTAACCATCGCATTTCAGTCCCGAGTTCCATCCTCCTGTGACCTATCTGAGATGATGAGCCTCAAGCAAATTAATGTATGTAGAATACTTAGCACAGCAACTGGCACATACAAAACACTCCATACATACTGGCCATTATTTGCTTCGTGTCTTAGCAAATAAATAAGGTTCCAAGAAGACTCCCAACTTTCCTCCCTGTTCTCTGCAGCGTGCCTCTGGGCAGCACCCCAACATTGCAGTCACCAGTCTGGAACTTGGGCTCTGGAGCTGGAATCCCAGGTTTGAGACCTCACTCTACACTTGTTAGCTAATGGCTTTGGACTTGTGACTTAACTTTCCTGTGTCCCAATGTCTCCATCTGTGGAAGGCAAATGAGAGCAGCCCTCCCTCGGAAGCTGGTGGTACAAGGCACATAGGTGCCCCGCAGCAGGAGGGCTCCACCAGGAGAGTACATCACCGGTTGCAGCTCTATGGTGAGCCCCCAACTCCCCACCCAGGGCAGTCCAGCTGTCGTAGGACCATCCAGGTAAGGCTCTACCTATGTGTCTTCCTCCCTTCCTCAAATTATCAGGGTCAGGCACTCTCGATGATTCTTCCATTTGTTCATTCGATTAGTATTTATTGAGCACCTACTATCTCAGGCATTCAGCACTGAACCAGACAGATCATGAAGCTGACATTTCAGTCTGACGAGGGGAGACAAGGGAAAAGAAATGAGAATTCCAAATAGAAATGGGTGTGATGAAGACAAGTAAAAGGGATGGTAGGCTTGAGAGTTACCCTGTGTGATTAGTTGGGGAAAGTGGAGTTACTCAAATTGGGCAGTCAAAAATGACCTCTTTGAGGAGAGCCCTGAATGCAAAGAAGGCATCAGCTCAAAACCCCCTTGGCCAGCAAAAACTTTCTAGGCAAAGAGAACAGCAAGTTCTGAAGTCTGGAGCTGGGAAGAAACCCATGTCTTAGGGAACAAAACAACAAAGCCACAAGTATTACTAGAGCCTTGTGAGCAAAGGAGAGAGTTACAGGATGGGGCTGGAGAGGTGGGCAGGCCATGGTGAGGATTTTAGCAGATCAGCAAAGTTTCCTGCCAAGTATACATTTTCTAACAGACGTAATCTGTGCTCCACCAGTGCCAAGGCCCATCATGCTTTTATTCATGGTTCAAAAATCAAATTTCTTTTCTTCTGAAATCTATAGCCAGCATAGCCTACTTCCTTTTTCCAGGACACACCCTTCAAACAATCAGGATCTTTATGGATGCCTTAGTATTTGAGTTTCCTCTCCAGACCTCAAAGTTACCTGATACTCCCTTCATCTTTTTTCTCAATATCATTTATTCTCCAGTGAATTAGCAGCACTGTATTAATTTAAACTTGCCATTTTCCAGCACAAAATATGGGTCCATTTCTAGAGGATCTGAGCATACATGAACAATTATAGGCTAATATTGAATTACAAACTACTGTTACCCAAAAGCCATTGTTTGAAGGGAAGGGACTGAATTCATGTTCAACTGGGTTTTGAAGTATGGCCCTTGTAAAGAAGGTATTTATTTCCTGCCTTGAACAAGCTGGAGGAAGGATCTTGGGCTTTCCTAAAGGTCTTTGAAGGTGTGTGTCTCCTGGATATAAAATTACACCAGCACAGGGATTACTGTGGGCACTGAGTCCACGCAGTTTTCCTCAGCCCCGCATGCTGGACGAGATTCAAGAGGAGAATGGCTGGAGAGGTTTCATGTCTCCCATTTCAGCAAGCAAATGACGTCTCTCTCGTTCATTCTAAATAGATCATAGATTAAATAATGAATACTTTTGATGCTAATTATCAAGTACTTAATATGTATTGGAAAATAGCCCTTAATGTGTGTTGAATTATAAAATAGATTTATTAGCAAAACATTTACCCTTCCTCTAAACTTACTGATGTGCTAGATATTAAATGCAGCTTGCTTTTCCCAAATCTGGAGGCATTTTCTGGCAGTCCTGGGAAGAGAGGGATGAGGAATACTCATGGCCCAGTGCTGAACCACTCTGGATGGAGCTAGGAAGAAAAGTGAGTGGGGAACACAGCTACTAGTTTGGCAAAACCTAGAGGGTACCTTAGACTCTCAGCCCATTGCCTCGATGTGCTAGACTTCAGGAGCTCATTCCCCAGTGGGATTTCACGTCAATGATGGAACTTGTTTGTTCGGATTTTTTGCCTTAAGTATATCAACTTTAAATAGTCCTCCTCCCTTAACATATTTAAATTTTTGTGGAGAAACTTGCATTTCTTCCTCCTTGTCATTCTTTATCCCCCTGGAATAAACCATTCCCAAGTCTTTGTCAGAGATACTAAGAAAAAGAAAATTATGTGATAGAAATCAAAATAATAATGATACTGATAGCAGCAGAGATTGCCATTTCTGGCACATTTATAATGTGCCACGGACTATGCAGGGCAGTTACAAACTACTCTTCCTAGCCCCATTTTACAGATGAGGAAACTGATCCTCAGAGCATTGAAGTCCATTGCCCCAGTACATCACCTGCCCAAGGTAGAGATTAGCTAAATTGCATGTTGTGTCCAAGCTATTAGTTGGAAGAAGACTGGAATGGAGGCCTCAAACTCTACTACTCACCAGATAGTAAGGGGTGGGGGTAAAAAGGTGGCATGGGAGGTGTAGTCAAGGTAACATGTGGCTCAGAGCAGGCTGTCTGCCCCCAGCGGTCAACAAATAAATGAAGTGGGTGGTCTGGAGGAGGGGGCTGGGATCAAGCTTTCTTGGGGACCCTGACAGCATCTTCACACTTAATGCTCCAGGCATGTGTGTGAGTTGAAGAGGACGTGGTGGATGAAGATAAGGTAGAGCCCATCTGCAAGGGTCCCCTAACGCATCCCCCTTGGGGTCTCTGCTGCAGAGCCACAGTGAAGCTCTTTCATCGCCATCATCATCTGGATTTGGGGGCTGCTTGCAGAGGGGACATTTACAAGGCATAAAATCTTGGATAAGACACTCTAGAGTGAAGATAAGCATATCTCATAGGGCTTTGGATTCTAAAGTGGCATCTGATAAACTGTAGTTAAGCTGGTATCACTAATTTAAAACACCTCATTTGATATGTGATCTTGTCCCATTAACTGAGTCTCCCTTGAGGTCTCTAACAAAGAGCTGAAGAATCAAAGCCTACTTCCTCCCTGAGGTTTTGCTCTGGTTAGAAAGGGAATAAAACTCACCTTGGACAGGTTCCGAGATGGGGTGAGCACAGCCACCCCTTTCCCACCAACAAGTACTATAATAACACCAGCCTTGCAAGACCCTTGCTGCGGCTCTCTGGAACCTGGCATCCTGATTGCAAATCTGTGCTGAATTCCAAGGCAAGATCATACACCCTGACCCAGAAGCTTCAGTAGTTTCTGCTAACCCATCACTCAGAGACTACATCTGACTGCCCAGTGCTCTAAGATGATCTGGTCTGGCCCAGGATCCATTTTCAAATTTGCTTCTCCTCCAATTCCCAACTTACACCCACATCCCCACCCTGGATAATCTTATTGAGGCTTTTCTTTTCTTGTTTCATTTATAGTAGCTGTTCCTACTGCCATTGTACAACCCATTTAAAGGGTGTAAATCATGTCATATTTTCTAACATTCTCCAAAGCATTTAGCCCCCGTACCGGATGTAGTACGCATTTATTCATTCATTCAGAAAATACCTGCTGAATGACTACTGTGTGCCAGGCACTGTGTTAGGATTTGGTGACAAAGCAATGGGGAAAACCAGGCAAAGCCTTTAACTCAAAGGCATGTATAGTCCATTGGGGAAAGCAGAAAACCCAATAATTATCGAATTAAGTGTAAGATTACAGTTATGATTAGTATCAGAAGGGGCAAAACACGATGTTGGGGAACATGTTCTTAAGCAAGGTCTTCCTAACACATTATTGATCAAGCTGGAATTTGAGGAATGAATAGGAATTAAAAGTGGGGCCGGAGGTGCGGCTGCAGAGTGGTCCTGGCATTGCCAACTGCAAGTTTAAATACCTGGAATTCAGAGGACAAAAAGCTTGGGTGGGAGGGATCGGGGATGAGAACTTAGCAGGACCTTGAAGACCCTGGGCTGCAGTCTGCTGGCAATCTCAGGAGCAATGGAGGCCCCTGGAGGGTTTGAAGAGAGGGCAGGTACACACTCCTGCCATTTGGAGAGCAAGCAAGCAGAGGCAGGAGAGTGGGGGTGGAGGGACTGTTTCGAGGCTCCTACTGTCCTTCCAGGGGGACAGGATGGTGCCTGCACTAGGGTGGCAGAGTGAGAGGAGCCACTGGTGTAGAGAGGACAATCTCACCAAACAAGTTTTGCACTCTGAAGGCAGGCATTTATTCCAAAGGTAGAAGCTCTCTTCTGCATCGTCCCAGCATCCAAGCAGGGCGTCCTCAACAGCAGGAAGCCTGGAGGACAGTGCTTCAGAGTACTGCATCCTAGGGGAGTTCACCCAAAGGGAGCTGGCATGCTTCTTAGATGGCACACAAATGGGAAAATCTACTGATGGAAACAGGCAAGAGTTTGTCCTCCAACAGTTGGATTGTCACAGATTTGCAAACACCAATTTTTCTGTTGCAACAGTCCTCAGAATGTACATCCCAGCCAGCTGTTCTTGCAGTGTGTCCCTAATTGATAGAAGTTATTCATAAGCAACATGAAAGAGTGGGAACCATAAGAAAAAAAAATCCTTGACCACACATTTGGGTGTTGGAAACCTTCAGCAAGACTTTTTCTGGGCACTGCCATGGGCTCACACGGTGCCAGCTGCCCTACATGCCTCATTCACCGTCATACTCACAGCTCCTGGGAAGGCGCATACTATTTCTGAAGGGTGGGAGAACCGAGGTCCTGTTGGGGAAAAGCTACACAGCCTGAGATGGGCTAGGCTGTCCTTTCGCCTAAAGTGAAAGTGTCCCTCAGAAGTGGCGATGCAGGGGGTATGGGGAGAGGGTGGGGTGGGGCTCAGAGACCCTTAGTCCCAGGCCTCTGTCCTAAACACACACACACACACCCCACTCAAAGTAGAGCCAAATAAGCGTACCCATTCAGTCAACAAGCATTTAAAATTACCTAGGGTATTTGAAGGCTTGTCCTGTGTTCCATGGTGGGGGGCGTGGGGGAAGCGCACAAAGAAACAATTCTGGAGAAAACTGATGTTATGACAATTCTCACACACAAAAAGATAACTCCCAGCTAGAGTATAGAACCTATAGCTGTCATTATTTGGTAAGAACCCATTCCTGATATTCACTCAGAAAGTCTCCTCTCATTCCAAACTTTTAGAAGAGAGAAAGGAATTTAAACATTCCTCCCTTCCATCTTGTGGCTCCCATCAAAATATGATTTTGTGAGCCTGCCATCTGCACTGATGCTATCAGCTTTTTATTGATATTTAATATAAACACAGCCCCAAGGCTAGCAGGTACCCTGACAGGGTCTGAAATACAATTGCTAGGGAACTGTACAAACGCGTGTAGCAATTTAGGAGCTGTCAGGGATATTGCCGGTATGAAGACACAGAACTGTGGCTGGACAAAGGAAGGAGCTGAATCGGAGGCCGAGGGAGCAGAGGGCTGCAGAGGAAACAGGGTAGCATATCACCATGCAGCGGGCCCAGAAACCACAGACAGGGAGATAAGTGGATTGTGGACATTCAAAAAGGGAAACAGAGCTAAGTGTAACTTCGCTGTTTGTTTGGTTTTTTTTTTTTTTTTTTTGCGGTACGCAGGCCTCTCACTGCTGTGGCCTCTCCGCTGCGGAGCACAGGCTCCGGACACGCAGGCTTAGCAGCCATGGCTCACGGGCCCAGCCGCTTCGCGGCATGTGGGATCCTCCCGGACCGGGGCACGAACCCGTGTCCCCTGCATCAGCAGGCAGACTCTCAACCACTGCGCCGCCAGGGAAGCCCCCCCGCTGTTTGTTTTTAACACCCAAAGGCTGAGAGCTGACTCTCCTGCATTTGCTCTGAGATTTATATGGAGAGACGACATGCAGCCTTGAGTCTGGCTTCCGAGAGAGGCCCGGGTTGGGGCATGGAAGGGAATTAGTATTCTGCACTGCTTTTAAGAGATGTCACAGGGTACCAGCCTGAAAAATTGGCTTGTGGGTAGGAAAGATGGGGTGGATATGGATGAAAGGTGAGTTCTGAGTGAGGAAGAAGGAAATATGACCCAGCTGGAAGAAGAGGCACAGCAGAAGGAAGATTTGAGCTGAGCCTTGAGGAGGACCCCAGAACTCCTCTGATCTGCGTTTCAGTGCAAGTCCTGCCCACATCTACACTGTCATCGATTTAACAGGCCACTCAGTGGTGGCAGGATGGGTATGGTCATGGTGATGGAGGTGTAGACACGTTCTCCTCTTTGTACCAGGATCTCGTCATCCTTTGAGATGCTGGAAGCCTTGGTCTTTGTAAGTGGGTGCAGTGGGGTAAGGAAAGGCAATTGTCTAGCGAATGGCCTGGGTTTGGGGATCAGAATGACCAGATCTAGTAATAGGTCTTTTATGCCTTAATTTACTTTTAAATTCCCAGAAGAGAACTACCCTTTTCCAAATTTGGAATGCTGCTGCCAGATATCTGAGCTACAAGTAGCCACTGAAATAGAAGAATAAAATTATAATCTCTTATTTCTTGAACCATGGATGGAAAGGGGCTTATGCCCTGCCCTCACTCCCTTCTCAAAACACACACACACACACACACACCGCACATGCCATCCTAGGTAAGTGCTTTCAGGTAGAACACAAAGGAACTTTTAAAGACTTTAGCCTTTGTGTACTTCATTATGTTAGAGTAATTTTAAGCAACACACCAAAACCATGGGTACGCAGATTATTGCTCAGAACGAGGCTAAATTTATTTAGGTGAAAATAAAGAGTCAGTCAGTTTAAAGAAAAGCATCAATTAATCAAACAGGCATTGGGCAGAAACAGATGAAGACATGAGTGTGGCCCATGAATGACTGGGGCTGGGGAAATGTAGCTCCAGTGGCTCAAAGCTGCCATGCTCATCACCTCTTCCCAGTTTCCTGCCTAACTAACTCACATCTCAACCTTAACAGCATCTACACCAGGGTGTAGGATGGCAGGTGAAATGTGAACACATGCCTTGTATAAAGAAAACTGTGGTTTTTCTTTAATAAAATATAAATGATATATCCTCTATGTCTTCCAGCTCTGAAACTGACAAACTCCTGACGGCATGCAGCCCCAAGAATAAGAAAATGTAGTTGTGGTCACATAACCAAGGGCATTTCTAGCTTGACACCGCTAGAAACATGTAAACAGGAGTCAGAAATAGGCCTGAGAAAGGGCAGAAAGATGCTCGAAGAAGCAGACAATGTTCTCTGCAAATAAGCTGCGGGGAAGATCCACCCCCTCACGGAGCTCTGTAGAGGAAGCCAATTTCATGCCAAGGTGGTTTTGATGGATATGGCACCAGGGGACTGGGTTCACATGGCTAGAACATTATAGGAATTTGCTTTTGATGCTCATTTTCATGCGAAGATCCTCTGGTCGTAAGCTCTCCCCACTCCCAGCCCAACTGTACCACGGGAAGTTCAAACTGCTCCCAAAAAGCATGATATCCACTAGAAATAATACCAGCTTCCAATAATGTTGGCCAAGAATTATTAACAAGGATGTTCCAGCCATCTTTCCACCAGACCTCATTCACCCCGCAAATGCTTATATCAACTATTTTTCTGGCGTATTGAACAACAGCAGTTGGGCCCAATTAATTGAGACCCAATGATTGAGTTTATGGACCTTCAGCGGCTAATGCACACTAGATCCTGAGTGGCAAGGATGGGTATTTGATGGTCCCCTCCTCTTGTCACATAAGCTCGTGAAAAACCAAAGGTATAGGTTTAATTCTATTCCATGATTTGTAACTAGATGAGCATATAATTTATTATCCAAACTGGATCACTTTTGAGGGGGGGTATTTTTATTAATACATAGAGATAATTAGTGTAAGTAGGTATATTGTTGGCAGAACAGAATGGACGGACACTCCATTTATAACTCACCCCATTCCACAGGGAATGGAACCAAATGACTCTGTGTTTGTGTGTGTGTGTGTGTGTGTGTGTGTGTGTGAGAGAGAGAGAGAGAGAGAGAGATCTCTGATGTGATAACGATGTGTATAACCAAAAAGAATTAGAGCAAGGAATCATTTTTATAATAATACATAACACCTTCTTTTAACACTTAGCCAATCACTGTATGTAAGGCCATGGCCTTTTGAGTACTGGGGGCAGTTGGCTAGCTATGGACATTCAGCATGCTCCAGACATCAGCCAAAGTGTTTTATTGATGGCACAAGAAATGGAAAACATTAATTAATCCACTAAATTACTCAACTGGATGCTACTTAAGACTGTTGCTACTGTAATTATGTCAGTACACCCTCTACTTCTTCAAGCTGGGAATCTTTCCAATTTAAGGAACCAAAAAGCCAAATTAAAATCCCTTTAAAAATACTGGCCCATAGAACTAAAAAGATTAAGGGTAGAGACGGCTTCAAGGGTAGGTTGGTCCAGAGATTGCCAAAGGTTTCACCAAGGCTGTGGTTTCTATCTTTCTATTCTGTATCCAACTGAGCTGGCTCCATCCTCAGACCTTTCCTCTCACACATCCCGGCCTTTCACCCTACAGCCCTTGCCCCAGCATCTCCAACGTTTCCCCTTATGGGGCCACAGAACTACTGCAGCACTTAGAGTCATCAAACTTTTTCCCACAATACTCACAGGTAGAATATGAGATCTTCAGATGCCTCCTTACTTTTATTGACTTTGAGTATTGTACACCCATCCCTGAGCTAACCAAAACAAGAGTGGAATGAGGCATGCTGATTGATTGGCTTAAACATGCTAAGTCTTGGGTCTGATTTCAAGCCCAGCAGCCATGAAAGACGGGTTTCTGAAAGAAATTCAGAGTGGCACTGACGGGAAGAGGAAAGAGAGGGTGCCAAACCAGAAACATCTCCTCCAAGTTTCCAATATGGTCACAAACACCCAAAGAGTCATCTCAGAGGCCACAAAACCCATGTGACTCGGGATTTCACCAAGCACTAATTCTGCTAAATAATTTAAATCTGGCAGGATCATTTTCCAAGTGAAGCATTTCCATACCACACCGGTGTACAAGAAGTCTGTTCAGTGTTCTAAAAGTGCATGGCAGATAGAAGAAAGTTTATCAAGGAAAGTTTAATGCAAAAGATAGATCTCTTGGGATGCAAAACAAAAAATTCAAAGAAGAGAGAAAGAAGTGCTTTGCGGGAAATAATGCTGCAAGTTCAGAAGATTACATGCTACACTTAACAATGAAAAAGAAAAAAAAATGTATTGCTACTAAAATAAAACCAACAAGGCCATACATATTTAACAGGAACTTCACCAAGCGAGAAGCCAGCTGCTACGAAAATGATGTATGACAAGGACGGGCCTTCAGAAATGGAAGCTGATCTCCAAAACTTTCAAGGACAGAGCTACTTAGAGATTTTAGCTGGAATAGTTTTAATAAGAGCATGCTTTTAAGTCAAGGCTTGACAAATCTTTTCTTAAAAATTTTAGTAGTCCAAACTTTACTATTTTCTTATTTGTGGAAACATTTATTCAGAAAGGTCTTCTAGCAATAAAGATGCTAAAACTTTTATATAGTGATGGTGGTTTATTTAATCAGTTTGATTAAACAGTTTCAAACATATTTTAAACGACCAGAAGTAAATCAAAACTCCAGTAACATTTTGGAGTCCTAACACATTTGATGACTAATTTTATTTCAGCAGTTAACTATAAAGAAGACAAGCCATCTATGCAGATACTATCGAATTCAGCTTTCTTATTTAATCTGCCATGATTTCACCCCTTGGCCTGTTTGATTATTTTTAAATAGCTTGGTTCTATTTTGTATGTGAATTAAAGGGCATGTAAACTTAAAGTTGCTGCTATTTCAATAGCATTTACATGATTAGAATATAACAAAGTGTGTGTGTCAGAACTGAAAGCTATGTTACTCATGGAATGTCCGAAAGCAAGGACCATCCATGATGCCAAGTCAAAGTTTACAAGGTCAAGATAAAAAAAGGCTAGCTTGGTCACTGTGAGGTCAGGATATGCGTGGACTCCACAGCAAGAACAAGAAAAGATGTGAAGAGAGGATGATAAAGTTTGTTTCAGAACTACTGTTCATCATCATAGGTAGAATTGTTTAAGAGAAAACATGTTGGGCTTCCCTGGTGGCGCAGTGGTTGAGAGTCCGCCTGCCGATGCAGGGGACACGCGTTCGTTCCCTGGTCCGGGAAGATCCCACATGCCGCGGAGCGGCTGGGCCCGTGAGCCATGGCCACTGAGCCTGCGCGTCCGGAGCCTGTGCTCCGCAACGGGAGAGGCCACAACAGTGAGAGGCCCGCGTACCACAAAAAAAAAAAAGAGAGAGAGAGAGAACATGTTACTTAAATATTTTATTTAATTTAAAGTTGTTCAATATTTGTTCTCTAAAACATATTATGTATTTACCATGTATATATGGAGATCTTTTCTCTTACAATTGAATTAGGATAAGACATAGTTAATTAGCATATGGGATCACTACAAGTTCATAGCAGAGGGTCAATCCAATCCTTCTGAGTAACACAGTCTATATAAGAAGAAAAGGGAAGAGAAGAAGGACAAGAAAAACTGGGCCCTTTCATCTTAAAAGTAGTGGACTACAGTGCACTTAGAGGTACAAAAAAATTAATAACTTTCCGAGTCCTTAACTTTCTCCAGCCATTGTCTTTAAAGCAAGGAGGAAAAAAGGTTCAAATGCTTAAAATCTCTCCAAAACTATTAGCAAAAACAATATGAAAATACATAACAGATGCACAAAGGCGTCTTGGGATGAATATATTATGGACCCACAACTGCAAATTCTAAAATCTACTTAATTGTGCCAAAGCGAAACATACGAAAGACCTTTTGATAAAATGCAGACAGTGTTTCAAAAAAAAAAAAACCTTGACGTCTTGAGCCAAGGACTATTCCTCAGCTGGATATTTCAGACTCTGACTAGACCACTAAAACAGGCTCTGCTGTCACGCTGGCCACCTATGAGAACAGTAACATAGCTCAAGCCTTGGTCCTACATGGTGAGAGAGTGGAATAATAAATGAATTCTGCAAGAAGATTCCACTTGGGGCTTTTTATCTTAGACCAAACATAGAGCTCTTTTCTGGAGGGAGAGAGTAGAAATCACCCTCTAAAAATAGTCTTATTCTTTCCCTTACAAAATAACTTCTCATAATTAACAAAAATATCCTCAATATTTGAAAAAATCAAATGATCAGGGAGAAAATTAAAACCACCCTAACCCTGTTGGTAACCACTGTTTACATCCTGATGTTAAAGCCATCTATTCCCTTCTCCATACATTTTGTTTGTATAAAATGGAATTGTGCAGTATGCACTCCTTTACAACTTAAACCCTTCCTTTTTGTTCCATTTATCAATTTCCCAAGACATATACATCACCCTCATCTGTAACAGTAATACGGCATTCCGTTGAAAATGGGGAGAAGTAAAGGAGTCTGTTTTCATGAGTGACATTTTCAGTACTCAGAGTATCTGGAGGGATTTGCTTTAAAATAAATGAATATAAGTTCCTCACAAGTGTAAGGAGAAAAGTGTTGGTGGACAGAGAAACAAAGTTTGTGTTTTCACTACAGAAATGTATACACATTAGCCAGTTCACCAGCTCGCCGTTCTTGGCATGCACAAATGATCCCCCCAAACCTTTCTCTCTCATCTTTCTCCTATAAACAAACAGTATCTCTGTTTCAAATTTTCATTATGAAATACTTTCAGACTTCAAAACATTTGCAAAAATTGTTAAAAAAATAAATAAATAAACAAAAAGAATCCCATATACCCTTCACCCAGCTTCCCCAAATGTTAACCTCTTACTTAACCACAGTCCAATAATCAAAACCACACCTCATACAACACTAGTACCTAATCTACAAATCTTATTCAAATTTCATCCACAGGCCCAGATCTGATCCAGAACCACACATTACAACAGTTGTCCTGTCTCTTTAGTCTCCTCTAAATCAGGACAGTTCCTCAGCCTTCCTCTGTTTTTCATGACCTGGATGACTTCACCTCCCCCTGCAGTCCTATATGAAACTGTCTCCTGGGACTCAGAGGAACCCTGGCTGGTGTGTTGGGCTGCCATAACAAACTCCTCCAACTGGGTGGCTTAAGACAACAAAAATCTCTTCTCTCACACTTCTGGGGGCCAGAAGTCTAAAATCAAAGTGTCAGCAAGGCTGGTTTCTTTTGGAGGCTCCAAGGGAGAAATTGCCCCATGCCTCTCTTTTACCTTCTGGTGGTTGTTGGCAATCCCTGGCATTCCTTGGCTTGTCTAAGCATAACTCCAGTCTCTACCTCGATATTTACATGGCCCTCCTCTATGTTTGTCTCTGTGTGCCTTCCTCTCTTCTTAAGGATACTGGTCATTGGATTTAGGGTCCACCCCAAAATCCAGTACAATCTCATCTTCAGATCCTTAACTGATAATATCTGCAAAGACCCTATTTCCAAATGAAGTCATAGTCTGGGGTTCCAAATGGACATGAATTTTTGAGGGAAACATCATTCAACCCACTAAAAATGTTCTTCAATTCAGTTGTTTTAAAATGTATGTTTTTGGACAATGACTACGTTAGGAGTCCTGTTAGATAATTTTTCATCTTTTTATGAGACAGCATGAGTAGGTGAAAAGGATCATTTAACTTCTTTTTCTTTTTTTTTTTGGCGGGGGGAGACGCACCACACAGCTTGCAGGATCTCAGTACCTTGACCAAGGACTGAACCCGGCTCACAGCAGTGAAAGCCCAGAATCCTAACCACAAGGCAACCAGGGAACTGCCAGGATCATTTAATTTCTTAAAATAGCATTGAACAAACTCAAAACACCCTTGGTATCTTAGGGGAGATAACAGCAAATTATATTTAGTCTTACCTTTGGTATTTCAATTATAGATAAAACTCAGCAGCAGCTTCACAGTTCACTACTGTTTGTTACTCTAGGTGAAAATGTACCCGTAAACAATCTGTTGACTAGGGAAGAAATGCAAACACTTCTGCTTATGAAGGCACCGGGAGCCTGAAGCTGCTACTAAATTGGATGTTCTTGTATGAGGTCATTATTTCCAAGAACTGCCAAGACTCCAGCTCTGCCTCACAAGCCAAGTGAAAAGGACAATTGGGACAATCACCATGTTCAATAGGCCAGCCACCACTTGATTAGGGACAGAGATGAGGTTCACTTGCAGAATTTGTGCTCTGCAGAAATTCACCAGGGGAGAAACAGCAGCTTGTCCTTTCCAAGATGACTGCAAATTGAGTCAGTGGTAATTTCACTGATACCCAGAGGGTTTCCAGGCTCACCTCTTTTTCTCCTTCTGAGTTGCATTGATGGGAGTTCATCTCTTCCAGCCCAGCAGCAGAGCTGGCTCCCAGCAGGTTGTCATGCCTGGTCCTGAGATGCCCGGTCACAAACTGGTGGACTCTGCGAATGTTCACTAACACATCTCATCTCATCTCATCTCATCTCATCGGTCTCACAGTTCAATGTATTTCTTTCTTCACAATTTACTTAAACAAAAGCAGGAGACCCCTCACGTTCACACTCTGTGAGCTGCCTGCTCCAGCCTCGAGTTTACCAATTTCAAAACTTTGGAAAGAGAACTAAATATCCAAAGCATGCACACACGCTTAACCCATGTAAGCACCATCCTACATGTGCGTCCGTGTGTCCGTGAACTTGGATTGAGACGTCTTTCGTCAGGGAAGGCAAAGAAAAGGAAGGCAAAGAGATGCCAGTTTTGAGATAGAAACAGGGTGCAAACCACACAAATACCCAAGTAGCAAAAGAAACCATTCCACATGCACTCACATACACACACACACACACACACACACACACACAATACAACATAATATAAGCAATACTGATGGCCCTGGAAAATGCACCATAAACTGTTCACTAGGCTTTATTTGCAAAGGAATTAACACAGGAAAAGAGAAAGATGAATTTAATTTTAAAAACACATCTCCCTAAAAATAATGACACTGGCCACATATATGCTCTTTCCACTTGCCGAATAAGCACTTTTTATGCTTTGGGTCACTTAATCCTCTGTGATATAGGTCCTCTGTGCCCATTTACAAATGAGGAGCCTGAGGCACCAGAGACCTTAAGTAATATGCCCAAAGCGACACCTTTAAAAGATAGTGGGCCATGAACAAAGTCAGTAGTAGTGAGCACTCAGGATGTAGCAGGAACTCCTCTAAGACATTTACTTATAGTAAGAGATTTGATCCTCAAAACAGCTCTAGGGTGGGTGCTAGTGTAATTCGCATTTTACAGATGGGGAAACTGAGCTTAAGTTGCTGAGTAATAAGCCCAAGTTCGCACTGTTAGTAGCAGAGCCACTAGGTACGTACGTCTTCTAGACCACATTTTATTGACACAAGCCAATCCAAAAATAGAGTAAGTAAATTATTGGGGTCACATTTCCAAAAGTTCAAAATTTAAAAAGTCATACAGGCAGAACGTGGGCCCTTCAGGTCCCATGGCACAAATAAAGGGCCAGCTTTAAGAGAGGTGGGCCTGGGATCTCGTACACACATGGGTGTGCTTTGAACAGAACCAGATTGAGGACCCTGAGAATCCTGTGCATCTTTGTATGATGGCCAAGGGGAATGAAAACAAAACAGTGCAGAATGACAGCCAATTCCTCAGAACACTGGCTAAGTGTGTTAGAATAAAACCAGTCTTCCCTAGAGGGAACAGCTATGAATGCCTAGAAACTCTTTCACTGAGGTGTGGTAGTAACAGCCCCATTTCACAGGTGAGTGAGCTTATGTGCTTCCCCAGAGTTAACACGATGCAGGGCACCTGTGAACACTCAATGCATGGCAGCTGCTCTTGTAATATTAATAATAACAATAACAGAAAAGGCTTCAGTATTCTACCAGAGTAAGAAAAAAGCAAATGAGAGAAAGAGACAGGGAAAGGTCCTTTCCAGAAATGCTCAGGGTCCTAATCTCCTCCGGTTCCCTCCCAGGGTCTCCCCTCCCACACATGTGGCATTCTGTGCTGGCCCAGGGTCAGCCTATACACTGGCCATCTACCCTAAGCTGGCTCACAAAGCAGCAGCAAGGTGAGCCATGGAAACGAAAGTGACATCAGGACATCTGGCTACCTGTGGAGAACACACTCATTCATTACCAGTCTGCTGGCATGGCTAGTTTCTGAAGGAATTTCAATCAGGGCAGCTTGGGTGATCTATGGTGGGGTGAGTCCAAAGTGTCCTTGAGATTGTCCTGCTCACTCTCTGCATATCTCACACACAAATGGAAAGTGGCCTGGACTAACCAGATAATTTTCCCAAACACACCCACATGATTTTTAAAAACTGTTCACTCTAGAAAATCCAGAAAGTACAGAAAAGGGCAGAGAAGAAAATAAAGCAACTCACACGAAGTCTGAAGGCTAAGGGTCATCATCTGTAACACTGCGAACTGCCCATCTCTCCCATCGGCTCCCCAACCCCACCACATTCAGCACTGCAGTTAGTGCACGCAACATGCCAGCATCAGCGTGGCAAGTTTTTATTAGCTTTGTACTATAGGATTAGAGTAGATTTGGAAAACTGGATGTTTTTAATCATTTTTTTTCTGCTCTATGGTAATTCAGTGGAAAGCCCACATTTTTAGATGGAATACATAAAGTACAACCATAAATACTCATGTGTAAATAGCTCTCAGCAATGAAATCTCCAAGAGAATCTCTGTAAGTTGAAACTTCTAATTTTCCAACAAATAACTGTTTAGTCCCCTTTGCTTTGGCCATTCTGCCTGGTGGCCACTTCACCTGCTCTCCAGTCAAGAATAAGTTCAGATCTGACAATGACAAATTGATCAGCGGAGTTTCTGGTTACACCAGACATTACTCAACATCCTGACAGGTAACCTGTCCACTGGAAGCTTATACTGTTAGCTGGGCAGTGAGGCCTGATATGAAGGTTGACTCGGGCCAGTTTACCAGCTCAGGACACAGTCCATTTATTTGGAAACATTCTCAAGCCTACAGAAAAGTTGCAGGAATAACAATAGCATGAAGAATACCTGTATTCCCTTCTAGATTCTCCCACTGCTAACGCTTTATCCCATTTGCTTTAACATTTGCACACTTTCCCTAGAGAGATACATACAAAACACAACACACATACACACACATGATTTTCCCTTCCAAACCACTTGAGGACAAGCAACATACGCCATGGTCCTTCTTTTCTAAGTAACTTAGAACTACGATGTTCTGAGCCTGATATGTCCGCTCATACTTACGTAGCATCTCCTTTTCGTGGTCATGACACTGAGCTCAATAGAAAACATAGCATCAGCCCATGACACGACCTGGCTAGGAACCAGCACCATCAGAATGATGCTAATGTGATCTATAAATACAGTAGAATATTATTCAGCCTTAAAAAGGAAGGAAATCATGAATTATGCTACAACATGGATGAACCTTGAGGACATTATGCTAAGTGAAATAGTCCATCACTAAAAGACAAATACTGTACAATTCCACCTAGATGAGGTACTTGGTGTAGTGAAAACCTTAGAAAAATTTTTTAAAAGGTGGTTACCAGTCTTGGAGGAAGAGAGATGAGGAGTTATTGTTTCATGGGTAGAGAGTTTCAGTTTTACAAGATGAAAAGCATTTTGAAGGTGGATAGTGGTGATAGGGTTGCACAAAAATATGAATATATTTAACCACTGAGCTGTACACTTAAAACAGTTCAGATAATATACTTCATGTTATGTTTTTATTTACCACAATTTTTAAAAATTAGAAAAAAAAAGTAAGTAAGCCCTGGATTGCATGATTCCACCAACAAGCCGTGCAAGTGCTCTGAGGACAAGATCATCAGGATACGGGAGGCTTGCAGGAACACGGCTGAGCCCGACAGGAGGCTAGGTGGCTTTGAAAGTATATGGGATGTAGACAGACAGGAGAAAGCATGGGGGAGCTGCCAGGTCGGGGAGGGCAATCTGCAGAGACTATGAGGAGAAAATGGGTATCTTCACACAAGTGACAGAACAAGGCCACCCTGCACTGGGGGGAACACAACAGCATGGGTAGAAAATGAGGTCAGAAAGGCAGAATGGGCACATCAGAGAGAAAAGGCACTGACAGCCTGAGGACGAACTGACAAAGGAGGCAGCTCAGGGTCTGCTAGTTCCATGCACTCTGATCACCTGTGGAAGGATTTTAAGTTTTGAACAGGAAAAGTGACAGAGACAATCAAACAAGTGGACCAAAATTCCCTTTCCTACACTTGCCAATGTTGAAAATTTCTAATATTACCTCCTTTGCCTCAAAGTCCTCTTGGACAGGGTCCCACCCCAGCAATTCAAGTTTCTCAGTGACTAGCCAACCATTCTGCCTGCATTTGAATGATGACTTCTGACATTCCCACTTTCGACTTCACAGAAATGCACTTAACTTTGCTTCTCTTGAGTTCTGTGGAACAGCAAGCGATGCTGTCCTCCTCTAAATGACATTTCCAGAGGCTGGCTCTCACTGCCATACTCAGAGACAAGCTTATTCACTCAAAGTTGATAAATGCCCACAGTGATCAAAAGTTTTGCTTGCACAGGGGAAAAAAAGTCTTCTGAGGGTATAGAAGCAGCTCAAAATGAGATTTAAATGTGATGAACCACCTCCATTTTTTTTTATTAAGTAGGGTTTTTCAATTTGCCACTTAAAGGGAGCTTTGAATATCCTTCTATCATACATCCCTATCAACTTCATCCAAGAGGCAGTCAGGCCAAGTATACCTGTAATTCTGAAGCACTGGAACTCCCAGTCCAAGTTTATCCCCAACGGGTATGCAGAGCTGATAATCTACCACAAGCAGGTATGTAAAAATCCTCTTCTGGAAGGTACAGAATGCAGGAATCAGAATCAGACCAACTACTAGAGCATGTCACCTGTTCCCACAGCTTTTGATAATCCATCCTCGACCAGAACACAAGGCAGAGCAAACATCTTGAAAACACTGCAGCTGCCAGACTCTGTTCTATAGGCCTTTAAAGGGCTTTAATTCTGGTACACTGAATTCTGTGTTATATAAAGCAAAAGGGGATCTATCCCCTCAGGATTACACACAGGAGCAAAGTATTCTCTGGCTGGTTAAACCTACCTGGGCCCATCTAGGCAGTGCTAGAGTACGTGTCTGGGGAATGGACCACAAAAGGACACATCTATTCTTTTCGCAGGCCAGACAACACAGCACAATCTTCCAGGTGTCCATTTCCCACAAAGAATTTCACATTCAGGCAATATTGCATAGCTTGAGCATATCAAGGGGTTGTATGACACTGGGCAAGTTTTTCTATGTTGCTGACCTTCATTTTTTATTTTGTGATTCAGAGTTTATTTTTCAGATTATATTCCATTATAGGTTATTACAAGACATTGAATATGATTCCCTGTGCTGTACAGTAAATCTCTGTTGCTTATCTATTTTATGTATAGTAGTTTGTATCTCTGAATCCTATACTCCTAATTTGTCCCTCCCTACCACCTTCTCCCCTTGGTAGCCATAAGTTTGTTTTCTGTGTCTGTGAGTTTGTTTCTGTTTTGTATATAGATTCATTTGTATTATTTTCAGATTCCACATAAAAGTGATATCATATAACATTTGTCTCTCTCTGACAATGCACTAAATATAGTATTTTCTAGGGCCATCCATGTTGCTACAAATGGCAATATTTCATTCCTTCTCATGGCTGAGTAATATCCCATTGTGTATATACATATACATCTTAAGCCAATTGTCTGTTGATGGGTACTTGGGTTGTTTCCATGTCTTGGCTATTGTGAATAGTGTTGCTATGAACACTGGGGGAGCATGTATCTTTTCGAATTAGAGTTTTCATTTTTTCCAGAAGTGGGATTGCTGGATCATATGGTAGCTCTATTTTTAGTTTTTTAAGGAACCTCCATACTAGTTTCCATAATGGCTATATCAGTTTACATTCCTACCAACAGTGTATGACAGTTCCCTTCTCTCCATACCTTCTCCAGATTCTTCACCTATAAAACGGGTATAAAAACAGAGCTGATCTTCATAGGGTTGCTGTAAAGACTAAAGGGGATGTATATTTAAGACACTTTGCCTGACACATAGTAAGTAAATGCTTCTAAAATGTTAATATTATATTAATTGTGGTCAACTTTCCTATTTTACTTTGAAGACACAGGAAGCCTGGTCTGGACTCTTTTTGTGAGGAGGTGAGGAAGGGAAGGAAGGAGTTCCCATGATTTAAAAAAAAAAAAACCACTAAATAAATAAGAATAGAAGAGAACTTTCTCAACTTAATAAAGGCCTTCTACAAAAAACCTATAGCTAACATCGTATCTAATGGTGAAATACTGGATATTTTAAATACCCTTAAAATCAGGAACAAGACAAGAATGTCTGCTTTCACCACTTTTATTCAACATTGTAGTAAAGGTTCTAGCCAGGGTGATAAGAGAGAAAGGGGGGGAGAGTGAGAGACACAGAGAGAGAGAGAGAGAGAGAGAGAGAGAGAATCCAGACTGTAAAGATTAAAGTAAAATTATCTCGTTGATGACGTGAGCTTGTACACAGAAAATCCTAAAAAATCCACTAAAAAGAAAAAAACTATTAGAACTAAGAAACAACTTCAGCAATACTGCAGAATATGAGATCAGTATATAAAAATCAACTGTATTTCTATATACCTGCAATAAGCAATCCAAAAATGAATTAGGAAAATAATTTCATTTACAATAGCATCAAAAATAATAAATACTTTGGAATAAATTTAACAAAGAAATGCAAAACCTATACTGTGAAAACTACAAAAATTCATTGAAAGAAATTAAAGATCCAAATAAATGGGAAAATATCTCATGCTCACGGACTAGAAGACTTAATATTGTCAAAATTGCAATACGTTCCATGGCAATCAACAGTTTTCTATAAGAATCTCAGCTGACTTCTTTGTAGAAATTGATATGCTGATTCTGAAATTCATTTTGAACTGCAAGAAACCCAGAATACCCAAAACAATCTTGAAAAAGGACAAAGTTGGAGGACTCACATTTGCCAATTTCAAAACTTACTACAAAGCAACAGTAATCAAGACTAGCATAAGGAGAGACATATAGATCAATGGAATAGAATTGAGAGTCCAGAAATAAACCTGTGTGTCTACGGTGAAATGATTTTTCACAAGGATACCATGACCATTCAATAGCCGAAAAAATAGTCTTTTGAAACAAATTATGCTGAGACAACTGGAGAGTCACATGCAAAAGAATGAAGTTGGACCTTTACCACAAACCATAAAAAAAAAATGAACTAAAACTGGATCAAAGACCTCAGTGTCAGAGCTAAAACCATAAAACTCTTAGAAGAAAACATAAGGCTAAAGCTTCACGAACTTAGATTAAGCAATGAATTCTCAGCTATGACAACAAAGTTGTCATAAACAAAGTTTTTAAAATGGACAAATTGGACTTCAACAAAATAAAATTCCTTTTGTGCTTCAAAGAACACCATCAAAAAAATGAAAAGACAACCCACAAAACAGAATAAAATATTTCTAAATCATATATCTGATATATAATAAATCATGTAACTTGTACCTAGAACATATGAAGAACTCTTACAACTCAATAATAAAAAAAATAATAGCACAATAAAACATGGACAAAGTATCTAAGTAGACATTCCTCTTAAGAAGATATACAAATGGCCAATAAGTACACGAAAAGATGCTTGAAAATCTTAGTCATCAAGGAAATTTACATCAAAACCACAATGAGCAGAATACACATTCTTCTCAAGGGCTCATGGAACATTCTCCAGGATAGATATCTTTTTTTTTCTTTTGCAGTATGCGGGCCTCTCACTGTTGTGGCCTCTCCTGTTGCGGAGCACAGGCTCCAGACGCACAGGCTCACTGGCCATGGCTCACAGGCCCAGCCGCTCCACGGCATGTGAGATCGTCCCGGACCGGGGCACGAACCCATGTCCCCTGCATCGGTAGGTGGACTCTCAACCACTGCGCCACCAGGGAAGCCCTAGATATATCTTGGGTCACAAATCAAGGCTTGGTAAATTTAAGAAAATTGAAATCGTATCAAGTACCTTTTCTGACCAAAACGGTGTGAGAGTAGATATCAATTACAGGAAAAAATCTGTAAGAAATACAAACACATGGAGGCTAAACAACACACTACTTAATAACCAAGAGATCACTGAAGAATCAAAGAGGAAATCAAAACATACCTAGACACAAATGACAATGAAAACACAATGACCCAAAACCTATGGGATGCAGCAAAAGCAGTTCTAAGAGGGAAGTTTATAGCTATACAAGCCTACCTTAAGAAACAAGAAACATCTCAAATAAACAACCTAACCTTACACCTAAAGCAATTAGAGAAAGAAGAACAAAAAAACCCCAGTGTTAGCAGAAGTAAAGAAATCATAGAGATCAGATAAGAAATAAATGAAAAAGAAATGAAGGAAATGATAGCAAAGACCAATAAAACTAAAAGCTCGTTCCTGGAGAAGACAAACAAAATTGATAAACCATTAGCCAGACTTATCAAGAAAAGAAGGGAGAAGACTCAAATCAATAGAATTAGAAATGAAAAAGGAGAAGCAACAACTGACACTTCAGAAATACAAAAGATCATGAGAGATTACTACAAGCAACTATATGCCAATAAAATGGACAACCTGGAAGAAATAAACAAACTCTTAGATATGCACAACCTTCTGAGACTGAACCAGGAAGAAATAGAAAATATGAACCAATCACAAGCACTGAAATTGAAACTGTGGTTAAAAATCTTCCAACAAACAAAAGGCCTGGACCAGATGGCTTCACAGGTGAATCCTATCAAACATTTAGAGAAGAGCTAACACCTATCCTTCTCAAACTCCTCCAAAACGTAGCAGAGGGAGGAACACTCCCAAACTCATTCTACGAGGCTGCAATCACTCTGATACCAAAACCAGACAAAGATGTCACAAAGAAAGAAAACTACAGGCCAACATCACTGATGAACATACATGCAAAAATCCTCAACAAAATACTAGCAAACAGAATCCAACAGCACATTAAAAGGATCATACACCATGATCAAGTGGGATTTATCCCAGGAACGCAAGGATTCTTCAATATACGCAAATCAATCAACATGACACACCATACTAACAAATTGAAGGAGAAAAACCATATGATCATCTCAATAGATGCAGAGAAAGCTTTCAACAAAATTCAACACCCATTTATGATAAAAACCCTCCAGAAAGTAGGCATAGAGGGAACTTTCCTCAACATAATAAAGGCCATATATGACAAACCCACAGCCAACATCATCCTCAATGTTGAAAAACTGAAAGCATTCCCACTAAGATCAGGAACAAGACAAGTTTGCCCACTCTCACCAATATTATTCAACATAGTTTTGGAAGTTCTAGCCACAGCAATCAGAGAAGAAAAAGGAATCCAAATTGGAAAAGAAGAAGTAAAGCCGTCAGCGTTTGGAGATGACACAATACTATACATAAAGAATCCTAAAGATGCCACCAGAAAACTACTAGAGCTAATCAATGAATTTGGTAAAGTAGCAGGATACAAAATTAATGCACAGAAATCTCTTGCATTCCTATACACTAATGATGAAAAATCTGAAAGCGAAATTAAGAAAACTCTCCCATTTACCACTGCAACAAAAAGAATAAAATATCTAGGAATAAACCTACCTAAGGAGACAAAAGACCTATATGTAGAAAATTATAAGACACTGATGAAGGAAATTAAAGATGATACAAATAGTGGGAGAGATATACCATGTTCTTGAATTGGAATAATCAACATTGTGAAAATGACTCTACTACCCAAAGCAATCTACAGATTCAATGCAATCCCTATCAAATTACCACTGGCATTTTTCACAGAACTAGAACAAAAAATTTTATAATTTGTATGGAAACACAAAAGACCCCGAATAGCCAAAGCAATCTTAAGAAAGAAAAACGGAGCTGGAGGAATCAGACTCCCTGACTTCAGACTATACTACAAAGCTACAGTAATCAAGACAGTATGGTACTGGCACAAAAACAGAAAGATAGATCAATGGAACAGGATAGAAAGCCCAGAGATAAACCCACGCACATAGAGTCACCTTGTCTCTCATAAAGGAGGCAAGAATATACAGTGGAGAAAAGACATCTCTTCAATAAATGGTGCTGGGAAAACTGGACAGCTCCATGTAAAAGAATGAAATTAGAACACTCCCTAATACCATATACAAAAATAAACTCAAAATGGATTAAAGACCTAAATATAAGGCCAGACACCATCAAACTCTCAGAGGTAAACATAGGCAGAACACTCTACGACATAAATCACAGCAAGATCCTTTTTGACCCACCTCCTAGAGAAATGGAAATAAAAACAAAAATAAACAAATGGGACCTAATGAAACTTAAAAGCTTTTGCAGAGCAATGGAAACCATAAACAAGACGAAAAGACAACCCTCAGAATGGGAGAAAATATTTGCAAATGAAGCAACTGACAAAGGATTAATCTCCAAAACATACAAGCAACTCATGCAGCTCAATATCAAAAGAACAAACAACCCGATCCAAAAATGGGCAGAAGACCTAAATAGACATTTCTCCAAAGAAGATATACAGATTGCCAGCAAACACATGAAAAAATGCTCAACATCATTAATCATTAGAGAAATGCAAATCAAAACTACAATGAGATTATCATCTCACACTGGTCAGAATGGCCATCATCAAAAAATCTACAAACAGGGGCTTTCCTGGTGGCACAGTGGTTGAGAGTCCGTCTGCCCATGCAGGGGACACAGGTTCGTGCCCCGGTCCCGGAAGATCCCACATGGCACGGAGCGGCTGGGCCCATGAGCCATGGCCGCTAAGCCTGCGCATCCGGAGCCTGTGCTCCGCAGCGGGAGAGACCACAGCAGTGAGAGGCCCGCGTACCACAAAAAAAAAAAAAAAGTCATGTACCAAAATGTTCATTGCAGCTCTATTTACAATAGCCAGAATATGGAAGCAACCTAAGTGTCCATCAACAGATGAATGGATAAAGAAGATGTGGCACATATATACAATGGAATCTTACTCAGCCATAAAAAGGAACGAAACTGAGTTATTTGTAGTGAGGTGGATGGACCCAGAGACTGTCATACAGAGTGAAGTAATTCAGAAAGAGAAAAACACCATATACTAACACATATATATAGAATCTAAAAAAAACCAAAAAACAGAAAATGGTCAGAAGAACTTAGGGGCAAGATGGGAATAAAGATGCAGACCTACTAGAGAATGGACTTGAGGATACAGGGAGGGGGAAGGGTAAGCTGGGACAAAGTGAGAGAGTGGCATGGACATATATACACTACCAAATGTAAAATAGATAGCTAGTGGGAAGCAGCTGCATAGCACAGAGAGATCAGCTCGATGCTTTGTGACCACCTAGAGGGCTGGGATAGGGAGGGTGGGAGGGAGGGAGATGCAAGAGGGAAGAGATATGGGGACACATGTGTATGTACAACTGATTCACTTTGTTATAAAGCAGAAACTGACACACCATTGTAAAGCAATTATACTCTAATAAAGATGTTAAAATAAAAAAAAAACCACAATGAGATATCATTTCTCACACACTAGGATGGCTATAACCAAAAAAAAAACAGATAATAACAAATGTTAGCAAGAATGTGGAGAAATCAGAACCCTTATCCATTGATGTGGGAATGGAAAATGGTGCAACCACTCTGTAAAATAATCTGGTAGTTCCTCAAATGGTTAAACACAGAGTTACCATATGATCCAGCAATTCCATTCCTAGGTATACACCCAAGAGAAATAAAAACATATGTCCACAAAAAACTTGTACATGAATATTTCAAGCAGTATTATTCATAATAGTAAAAGGTGAAAACAACCAAAATGTCCATCAACTCATGAATGCATAAATAAAATGTAGTATATTCCTACAATGGAATATTATTCAGCCATAAAAGGAATGAATACTGATATATGCTACCACATCGTTGAATCTTGAAAACATTATGCTAAGTAAAATAAGCCAGTCACAAAAGACGACATATTATATTACATTTATATGAAATGTCTAAAAAAGGCAAATCTATAGACAGAAGGTAGACTAGTGGTTACTTAGGGCTGGGAGGAATGGGGGGGCTAGGTGGATGATCCCTAAAAGGTACAGGATTTCTTTCTGCGGTGATGAAATGTCCTAAAATTGACTGTGGGGATGGCTGCACATATCTGTGAATATACTAAAAACCACTGAATTATATACTTTAGGCAAATTGTATTGTATGTGAATTATATCTTAACATAGCTGTTTAAGAAAAAGAAGGTCTGAGTGATTTTAATCAGTAAGTAGACTGAGATGAAAACCATTTCCCCACCCTCTGCTGCCTGGACTCTCCCCACGTTCTCCCTCTACAGCGCAAATAGTTACTCTGGTTCCTTTACATCTTCATGATGCTGGCTATGAAATGAATCAGTTCTGGACTTTGTGAACTGCTGCATTTGGGCCAAATACACTGACAAGTTAGCTGTGTGAAGCCCCTGCCTCAACTGCCTCCAAGACTAAACACTAAGGCCAGCCCTCCACTGCTGGGCCAGACCTTTCAAGCTCTCAGGATGGAGAAGTGCCTCTTCTTGGTATCCTAGTGTGTTACCATGTGAGAAAAGGTGGGCAGACTGCACTGCACTAAGGCACTTGTGAAATATCCGCTGTTGCACATGTAAACAATCCCAGTCCTCTAAATATCTATGTGGAGAGTTACTGGAACCATTAAGAATTTCAACTATACTTTTAAGGACCCAGCCTCCCCACGACTTCACCATTTCAACTTCCACAGTACTGCAGTCCCACATCTTAGTGTTTTTATTTTCAACTCAGACACACCAAAACGTTACAGATTTGTTCAAACACCTTGCTTTGCTTTTTGGCTGGCATTGCCTTGGCCCCAGGTATCTCCCCACCTCCATCTGAGGCTGGACAAGCCCCTAGTAGCCTTGACTTAAGCCATTCAGTGCCAGCACATGGTTGTACTTCTCACTAACCAAGTTAATAATCACTCCCCATTTAAAATCGGATCTTGGTCTCCATCCTTTGTCAACAGAATATTTGACTTAGATTTCTGTCAGCTGAGCTAATATAAACCACATCCTTGCAGAGACAGAGAATCTCTGAAACAATTCTTCCTAGCTTGGTCATTCATTATACAGAAATATATGCCACAGGCCTGGAAATAGAAGATAAAGCTCTTTCTGGCACAACCTGAAAGTACATTACGTGCTTCCTACGACTAAGCTATTTATTAAGAAAAGGGGGCTGCTTAAAATGGGAAAAGCGTATTATCTCTGCTGCCGAGTTGTCTGAAAAGGGGCCAAAGCTCAGAGCAGACTCCCACTGTTCAAAGGTCTGACTTCTTCATCTGGAATTTGCTCTGGTGTGGGTCTGCTGGTCTTTAGATTTTGATTCCATGAAGATTTTGATTCCATGGCCATGCCTGCCTTTCAAATGCTGTTATGTATGACCAAGAACACAGTGAGATCCTGGCAGGTGAAGGGGAGCGTGCACCTGACTGCATCTGGGCTGAAGGCGATCCAGGTCCAGTCCCATCTCTCTGAAGAATGCTCCTTCCTTGGCAAGAGTCACTGCTTTTAGCACCTGGAGACGGACCTCTAATTTATTACCCGGTCCTTGAGGAGCATCTTTCTTTAGTGATGAACTTGGCACGTGTGGAACAACTCACCGTCACAACAGACACATCGCAGATGTGTGCCGGTGTCTCCTTTCTCACCACCTGTCCCGCCATGAAAGCTAGCATGCAGGGGTCCCTGCCTGCAGACCCACGGGGAGCCACTTGTCACCCTGTCTTCTGTGCGGGCGGCATTAGGGCCCTGCACCCAGGAAGGTTCATTAATTTCCCCCCCCATCCCCCGAGTCCTTTTCTTTACTCAAGTGACAATGTACTTGTTAATTCCTAACATCAGTTAATAAATGTCATCTTCAAATATTTTATGTGACTCTGAATTTGAGAGATGAAGATGGCTTTTCCTGTATAAGTAAAAAATAACCACCAAACCACCAAACCTCCTGCTTCTTTTTTTAGTAACTCAAGTGAGACTTGGGAGGGAAAAATAAAAAGGTGAAAAAGTGTCAAAAGATATTTCCTAGCTTGACAGTTGAAATAACTGCTAGTCAAATCTTCTTCGGTGAACTCCTCAGAATGTGCTACAGAGGGAAAGAAATCCAAAACTCTAGAATGAAATGTGTCAGGGTAAGTGGAGAGTGTTTCTGGAGTCAGATGATCAATAATACCAGTCACAGAAGGAACTAGCCAGTGGCTGAGGCCCAGAGGAGCCCCTCCCTCCCCTCTTCAGCTTTCCCCCTCCCTGCCCTCCCTCCTTTGTCCACATTCACTCTCTCTCTCTCCCTCTATCACTCTTTTCCTTGCTCCATCCTACCATTCTCCCAGATAGCTTCCCCCATCCTGCCACTGGGATCCCAGGTCTGACAGAAGATGACTAGCTCTCACAGAGGTTAACAACTTAATCAGTCTGACAGCCAGCAGGTGGAGGAGTGGGGACTGGACCCCAGGCCTTCACTCAAAACCCCCCAGGAAACACAGCAGCCTTAGTGCTGGCTCTACACTGGGCAGTGAGAGAGTCTACCCCCCACCCCACCCACCTTGGTTTAAAACAAAGAAGTCTCCACAGACCCAGTCACTTCCTAGAAAGATTCCACCCAGGACATTTATGGAAGCCTGTTGTGTTTTGTTAGAAGGATGCCAGGTCTTTCTAACCCCTATATGAGAACCCCAGGGACTGTGAGGGGTACAAAGCTGGGATGTACACAGCCATCCTCGTGCTCTCTGCCAGGATGCCTGGGACTACGCTAGGCTCATTCCTGGGCCGAGTTGGGTCCTGGCCCACTAGCCATGAGAAAGCCCTGGAGGTCTCCTCAGCCAGCTCCGAAGGCGTGTGGACGACGCAGAGTTGTGGAGCTGAAGGAATGCAAGACCAAGGCCAGGAAGCCACGGAGTGCATGGAGAGCCAGGAGACAGGAGGCAGAAGGCCTGGGCCCACTGCGAGGTTCTCAGGATTCTGCTCAGAGAAGAGTCAGAGCCCAAGGAGCAGAAAGCAGACACATTTACCAACTCTGAGGTCACTGCCAACGCACCTCGTTAAATTGTAGCCAACAGAATGCAGCACCGCTACACCTGGGCAATACTGTGTCTGCAACCTGTATGGCAAGTGCTAAGCAACTATAATGCACATCAGCCTCAGCCCTGCAGCAGGGCCCACCGGCGATGCCAAGTCCTTAGTTGTAAGGAGATACTGGGGTGGACAAGGGGCACTGGGGAGGGGGCTTTGGAGCAGTGGCTATTCACTAAGGACACACATTGTTTCAATATTTGAGCCACCTACTCAGCCACACCAATGCTTCCTGGCTGGAGGGTGGTCCTGGCAGCAGGAACTGTCATTAAGAACTAGCCATGGTGACACTCTGATCTGGTTATAACCAGCTGACCCTCATCGTGAGTGAGGAAGAGCCAGGGTGCCAGGCTTCTCCGAGGTTCCCTCTCCTGGGAGGCTCTTGTTGCTCATTAAAGCATGGCAGATAAGGTAACTGACTTGGGAGTCAGGCAGACCTGCATCTGAATTCAGACTTGGACAAGTAACTTAACCACCCTGAGCCTCAGTCTTCTCATCCATAAAATGGGTGTGCAATGGCAATAATGGTGGCTAAGACTTTATGAGCCTTCTGATATGCTAGAGTATGTGTCTGTCTCTCTCTCATCTAGTCCCCAAAATAACTCCACAAGTTGAGTTGGGTACAGTTATTCTCCCCTGAGACACAGAGTGGCTAAGTATTTTGCCTGAAATCACACACGGCTGAGTGGTGGCGCCTTGATTCTAACTCAGGCTGTCTGGCTTCAGAGCCCATCCACTGACCCACCAGATCTGATTACCTCCTGCTCATGGGGGTGCTGAGGGCATCCAGGGAGATGGTGTAGATGAAGCACTCACCACGGCACCTCCCCACGGTCAGCCCACATGGGGCGACTGCTGTCTTGATTATGTATTGTTATCTCTTGGGAGACAGGAGCATCTTGGTGGATTTTATGTTGATACCTGCTGGATTTTTCCCTCAAAAAGAGTGAACAAAATGAAGCTTCTCTGTGAGTTCAGTGTTTCTTACTCACAAAACTGACAGTTCTGTTCTTTAGTATCCTTCTTTTCATTCAACACAGTAGCCCAAACTGTACTTAAAAAACAGTGCCTTTGGGATGAATGAATATGAATATCACTCAGCTGTTTGCTGGACACAGTTCAAGAGAGGGTAGAGCAAGAAGGACAAAAGAAGAAAAGAGCATTTGGCCTGGTGTGGGGATGGGAACAAAGTTGATCTGGCCACTTTCAGTACACCTGCTTCAAGTCTTCTTTGAAAAAAGGAGAGTAAACTGGCAAATAGGAAAAGAATAAAATCCTTATATATGGATGCATTTAAGACACTGGGATATTCTGTCTCAAAAGGGAGATATTCCACTGATGAGTAACAGGTGGGGAAGGATCCTGAGACAGGTGCTAACGACAAACTTAAGAAAACAACAAAGAGCAGAGAGTATGACAACCTATTCTTGAAATCCAAGAGCATATTCCAGAACACTATAAAAACTTACTAAGCAAAGAGCCTCTAGTCAGTCTTTAAAGTCTGGTTTACGAAAAAGCAAACCACTGCTACCCAATTATGTGCGCACCTTAGGAGGGAGGGCTTGGCCAGGTCTGCCTTTTCTCAGGGCTCCCGCACCAGCTGAGGAAACCTCCCCACTATCTTCCCATTGATGGCCCATTGCAGGCACCTCTTCAATTGGGCTCCCAAGGCACTCGGTTCTGCTATTTCCCCTCTTTCACTCTGCCTTTGATGGCAGTGAATACATGAAAACCCAGCCCAGAAAAGTCTCTGAAGGACAAGAACGGTCCAACTTCCCTGCACCCATCACTGGGCTTTGAATAAAGCAGACCCAAGGGAGGACAAGCCCACATGGACTCAACTGCAGAGGCTCTACTTCAAAGCTCTAGTGGGAAAACCACAGATTTGGGGCCAGAAGACTTTTAACTCCAGTCTGAGTTCCATCATGTAGAGTTCTATGCCCTCAGTCTCTCTAAGATGTGGATCAATCCACCTGCCAAAAGATAAAGTCACAGTGTGTTGCATTTATCTGAGTACGGAGCTAGGAAAATATCTACCAGTGTAGGTATGAGACAGTGCAGGAGCAGCTGCTGAGGCAGAGACCACTCAGGGGCTGTCCTCCTTCCATGGAGTAAGAGGGAGAAAAAGAGAAAAGATCAGCAATGTTCAAAAGTGACTCTCCCACTTCAGAATGGAGAGAGGATGCATGACAGTGGCCCTTTAGAGATAACAAAATAGAGCTGCCCACATTGTGCAGAGAATGACATCTTGGAAAATAAGGCAAACACACTGTTCTTACTAGAACTCTACCTGAAATATATGAGGCATGAATTTTTGGGTGTCACAGGATTCACAAGCAGGCATTTGGAGGAACTGGTAAGCACTGAACAGAGATACACCTGAGAGCTGGTGTCCTATATTCACAGCCCACCTGTGCTGCCAACACTCTTCAGGTAGTGAAGATGCAGGCCAGGCAAGAGGAGGGTGCCTGAGACAGGGGGTAGAGCAGAAGGGACAAGATACCTTAGTCCTGGGCCTCCGTCAGACAACCCCTCACCTCCAGAGGGTCAAATAAGGCTCAGGAACAGCTGCTTCATAAAAAGCCCTCTTGCAGGGTACCTGAGACAGTGCCGATGAGAGCACAGCAAGACTGCTCAGCTGCCTGCCTTTGGCTGGAGAATAGAAAACCTCACTTCTATCAGTGTGACTCTTGGAAACACTGAGATATTCTTTCCCAAGTGCAGAGTGTTCTTCATATTTGAGGTAGGGCTTCCCCATGTATGTGATACCCATCAGTGGGTGACTGAAGCATCATGGAATCACTTTAGAAGGAAACCAATTCTCTTTTCCCAGGCCAACATCGTTTGTATGAAAATAACTGCTGCCACCATAGGGACACAAGATGACACTAAATACCATCTCCAGCAAAGGCAGTGTCTGCACATGAACGACTTAGTCCATGGTCCTCCTACCTCCAACAAAACCACTGTCAGCCATACCCGCCACAAGCTGAAAGGGCTAGCAAGTGGAAGGCCATTAGCAGTGTACACACAGATGTGTTTCCTTTCTTCAAATAGATGTGTACCTGAAAAGTACTTGTAGTTGAGTAGCTTTTGTAAATCAAGTTCTTTTGTTCTTTTGTTTTTAATTCCTAAAAAAGCAACACATGTCCCTGGTAACACATTCGAACTGAACACAAGGGTAGAAAGTGGAAGGTAGGTACTTTAATTTCCTATACATCCCTCTAGAAGTGTTCAGTATATTCAACCATTTATGTATATCCTTCAAACACACACACACACACTCTCTCTCTCTCTCTCTCTCTCTCTCTCTCTCTCTCTCTCTCTCATGCATTGTACTATGCATTTTCTTCTACATCCTTATCTTTTCCTCTACATCTTGGTCACTTATTGGCGTACCCTTGAGACCTATCACCTGAACACATGGAGCTACAATTCTGAGTCTCTGAGTCCCAGGAACACCAACTCCTGAGATGTTAGTGGTTGTTCCAGGATAAAAGGACGCCCTAATCAAAGAAGTTTGGGGAAAGCTGCCTCATATAATTAAATGTCTTTCTGTCTGATAGAAACTCCAATTCCTGAATATCTCATGGACACGATGGACTGCCAAGAGTGACAGACTTTACATGGCACCTCCTTCCCTTATTTCATCCCAAAACATTCTTTCAAGGACTGCTTACTGACATCTTGTGCAACATGATCTCTCTTTGGGATACTCCCAGCCCTGCCCCAGCCTTTACCTAAATTATTTCCTACCCTCCTTTCAAGCGTCAGGCAAGCTCATCTTCTTCAGGAAAACGTCCTCAGACCATGGCCGTACCTCACTCCTGGTTCACCCCTGGTCCAGGCTGAGATGCTCTGGGACACACTCTCGTTGGACCAAAGCTCCCTCCATTGCACTCCTTCTGGTTGCATTAAATGCTCAGTGGTGTGATTACTCCCCATCTGCCTCCCTGCTGGCCTAGAAATGTCAAGAGAGCACAGGCAGCATCTGCTCATTCATCACCACCCCTAATGCCTCATGTCTGCCACACCAGAGGAGCTCTGTGAACATCTATTAAATAAATACATGAGGCGCTTCCCTTCCCTGGTGGTACAGTGGTTAAGAATCCACCTGCCAATGCCGGGGACACGGGTTGGAGCCCTGGTCCAGGAAGATCCCACATGCCACAGAGCAACCAAGCCCATGGGCCACAACTACTGAGCCCACATGCCACAACTACATAAGCCCACGTGCCTAGAGTCCGTGCTCTGCAAAAAGAGAAGCCACCGCAGTGAGAAGCCCGCGCACCACAACAAAGAGTAGCCCCGCTTACCACAACTAGAGAAAGCCCGCGTGCAGCAACGAAGACCCAACGCAGCCAAAAATAAATTAAAAACATAAAAATAAAAATAAATACACGATAGTGGTGTTCCCAGAACCCAACTCTGCAAACGCCACGCCAGTCCCTACAGAGGAAGAATTCACTTCTCCTAAACCTACTACAGTGACCTTTCTGGTCAGGCAAAGAGCCTTTTTGCATGTTGAATCACTGCTTCCTTACTCACTGGTCTCATGTGCACTTTGGTATATGGCAGGTTTGCAGGATAAATGTGGAACCGCCTCATCTCTGACAGAAATATCCTCAACACATGAGCCACTGGGACATACTGACATTCTGATACAGAATTTGCTTTCCATTTTTAAAACGACTTTCTGCTGCAACATTTATTTTGATCAGGGGAAGAGACTGTGAGTGTTTATGCAAAATAAGACGGTGGAGGAAATTTATAAATTTATAAATCTATCATTTATGATAGATTTCCATATGGTGGGAAGAAAATAGCACGGTTTGACAAAAAAAGGGTCTTCCATTTGCCTCACACGTGAAGTGTGCACATAAACAGGTAGGACACAGCTAACTGAACATGCGGGCACAGCCAGAGGGTGGTGGATGTAGTGGCATGTAGGACAGAGTGTAAAAAGGCAGGGTATCCAGGAGGTGCTGAAGGCAGTGTTGGGGATGCAATGCTGACTTGCCCATTTTACTAGCTGAGTCATGCTGACCAATCTCTAAGCCTCAGTTTTCTCATCTGGAAAATGGGAATAATAATTGTTTCTACTTCACTGAGTTGTGGGTAGAATTGTATTATATTAGATCATGCTTGTGCCTGCACGTCATAAAGACCACATAAATGTTACCTAGAGGAAGGAAACTGAGACACAGGGACACGGGTGGACTAATGCACAGGTGAGTGTCTCCAAGGACAATGGCTAGTGTGTTCTGGACAGAAGAGTCCATAAGCTTGGAGCTGGGAAAAGGGAAGGAGAGTGAGAAGTGAACAGGAAGATTTCCTTTACCCCCTCTCTCCCCTGCAAGAGGAGGCACAGGAAACAGCTGAGGCCCCCCGAAGACTTCTGAGAGCCCCGGGTCCCATACAAAAGGAAAGCAAAGAGTGTTATCTCAAACCCTACGGCATTTAACTGACAATGACACCAAGGTTCTTGGCAGCTGAGCAGAAGGACATGAACACAAAGAGCTGCCCCCTTCCCCCCTCCCCCCCACCCCCACCCCCCCTACCCCCGCCAATCCAAGCACGATGAGCAGGGGGAAGATGGGCGCAAGTATCAGGGACTGGCCGTATGCAGAAGATACTCATGGGCTTCCCAACCCCAAGCAACTCTGGCTCCACACTGTTTTCTGTTCATTGAATTTCTTGATGTACAACTCCAGTGATAAAAGGGTTTCCAAGGTGCAGGAGGAAAAAGAATGTCAATTTGTTCAGTGTCATAGATACTCCCAGGCATAGGCCATGCCATTATGGGCTTTACACTATCATCATTCTTATAACAGTACTAAGTCACTCTTAGTAAGCTCTTACCACCCACTAGCCACAGGGCTAAGGATTTAATATGTATTGTTTTCATTTAATCCTCACAAACCCTATGAAATAGGTGTTACCATAATGAGTACTTAACAGATGAGCAAACAGCATAGCCTGAGCCCTTGTGGTGGCAAGGGTCAGCATCAAGGCAACCACCACACATCACACTCACACCCAGATCCCACGCCCCTGAACAAGCCCCTGACCAACCCAGCGCAGGCCAGGGAGGGCTGCTGAGGAGCCCAGGGCCGACCGCAGGACTCTCTGTGTGTCTCCCCTGTTTTCCCCAAATCCTGAAGGGCCTACCTGCATTTCCTCAGCAAAGCAATCTCTTTCTCATTCTTGGGGACCTGTGGCATAGCATGGCTGATTGAGTCAGTCCAGGGATAGTGGTTCTTAACGATTTTCCCCACTGGAACACATCTGACCATGAGCCCAGGCTGCAACATTCACTGCTGTCATTTCCAGAGTGCTGAAGATGGTCCCTCCCTCCCAATCAAAATACAGATTGGAAAGTAAGCACCTAAGTGTGATGTTAGCATAGGAATGACCTTCAATTCCCGCTAAGTCATCAAAAAAAAAAAAAGAAAAGAAAAGAAAAACAAATCACCTACAAACTCTGACTCTCTACTATTTACTGTGACATTTCACAAATGTCAAGACACCAGGTGAAAAAAGAAAACACTGTTAGTATATCATTTCTGCTCCTGCATTGTCCTTTACTGACCTGGCCCCCCCTTTTAGAATTCCTCTAGCCTAGATTCAGCTCCTACCAATCACAAGCCTCCATCCTGATTTCTATTATTCTGAAAAAAGAGATAATAAAAAATGCAAACATATTAAAAGACCCTGAAAGTAGTATTATCTCATTAGACATACATCTAAGACTATTGTCTTCAAAGGGAACCCCATCCCCCAAACATCAAATGCACAGAGAAGTAGAATTGACAAACCAAAAGCAGAAAAAAGAAACCCAGCAATCTGTTTGTCATGACCTATAGTAGCATAGGACTAAAGTACTCATATAGTGACGCAGGTTCAAGAAACATCTGTGGAAGATCTTTTCTATTCCAGCCCTGGTGCTAAGTTCCAAAGGGGATGAAGAAAACACAGCCCCTGCCTCCAAGTTCAAGGGGGAGAGAGCCCAGTGAAAAGGAAAGCACCAAACCATGGGGACATAAAAGAAGGACAGGTGACTGTTCTGGGGAGGAGGGCTGAGACCAGAGGGCAAGACCAGGCTTTAGGAAGCTGCGCTGTCAGGAAAGGGGAAGCCTAGCTCTGCAAGAGGAGAGCAGGTTGGGGGGAGGGCAGAGCCCAGGGGTAGGCATTCAGGGAGTCAGAGTCCTGATCTCACGACCCGGAGGAGGTGGAAAGGGGAGGTAAGTGAAAGAGGGCAGAAGCCCAGTGTCGGTTTGTGACGATTTGCACGTCATCCTGCAAACAGTGCTGACGGGAAGGGCAAGTGTGTGCTGGGCTTGGGCAGGGCCACATGGAACCCCCGCCCCCGCCCCCAGGAGCAGGAGCTGGAGACAGTTTGACATGAGGAGTCAGTGTGTGCCAATCAAGTGTCCCAAGGTATGGATGCTGCGCCGGGCCCGCACCCTTACCTCTGCTAATGCCCAAAATGACCCTTCACACCTTACAGATGGGGAGACTGAGACTCAGAGCATGAAACGTTTTTCCCCAGACCACCGAGCTGGCACTCACAGAAGTTCGAGGCAAGTCCAGGCCTCCCACCCTCCAGAGGCTCCCCAGTGGTTCTGAAAAGAGTCTAGAAATGATTCAGGACAGGGACAATGGGGAATGTACAGGTCAGTACCAGGGTGAAAGGGGATCAGAGGGACAGGAAAGTGTTTCAGAGAGCCTTAGTGGGAACTCCCTTCTCACTTGCTTTTCAGGAAACCATCCACCAGCACCTGAAGCCATGCATTTGAGTTTCACCCCATTTAACACGCCAGACCTGACCCTAGAACAGAGTGTGGGAGGTTGGCTTGGAATTCTCTCACAGTAGGTTGTGGAGGATGGCAGTCCCTACCTGCTGCCTGCAACACACCGGGTAGTGGTAAGTGAGATACTGCAGCTAAGGTGCTCAGTACAGAGTATGCCTCTCAGTAAGTAATCAGCTCATTCACTCATTCATGAAACAAGTTCAACCTCTGGGTTAAACATAAGCCTAAGCAGAGGCCACAGCAAGCCACAGGACATCCTCTTTCCACTAACACCACCTCTGATGAGATAATAGAGACCCAAACCTATGTGTACACAGATACACATCTTCACAGACCTATGTTTGTGCTATGCCCACACGCACAGTCAGAAATGTGAAAGAACTACCAAAAGAACTTGAACTCAGCCACTCAAATGGTGAATTTTAAGACAGAGATAGTCACTCTAGGACATAAAAATATAATTTCCAAACTAGAAGAGAAAAATGATGAGTACTTTGGGATAACAACTGTGGGGTCACTTCAGTGGCACTATCATCTGTGTATCTGGCCAAACACTCTTATCCTGTCGCGCTCTCACTGATGAAACAGGGTTGGGAACATTCATCTGGCCGTGGGGGGCCTGCAGGTGCCAAAGGGCCATGTGATGGGGAGGGTCCCGAATGTCCTTCGCTAGAAGCAGAGCAGTCTGTACAGGCCTGATCCTCTGATCCTTACTCAAGATTCCAACTTATGGCCATAGCACCATCACCTTCAGTTAGTGCCGAAAATAGATGTAAAAGCAAGAGTCTAGCCTACTCCAAGTGTTTAGCTCAGAATTCGAAGGAGAAAACAAACCATTTAGAGTCCATATTTGTTTTTGACATCCTGGAGTCAGTTTCTTTCTTTCTATCCTTCTTTCTCTCCACCACCCCCCTTCTCTCTCACTCCCTCTCTCTCACACAGGTGCGCACACACACATACCCCCAAGCAGAGGGAAAAGAAAGAAACAATTTTTAAACACAGCTTTTAAAAAGGTTCATGAGCCTTCTTGCACATCAAATGGCTCCTAGAAAACAACCTCTTAATGATTTCCATGTAAATGAATCAGAAACATATGGATTAAATTTCCCTTAAAATATACACATGTAATTAAGGGGAAAAGTGCTTGGCAAAATGCATTTTGCATTTTATCAAACCCAGCACTGGAAAAATAGGTTGAGACATCTGACAAATCCAAACCCAGCAATCCTGCCCATCCCTATGGCAGCCCGGGACCCAAATCCGCCAGGCTAGACCTTCCCCTTTCTTGGGATTTTCAGAAGAACCTACTGGATTGTAACACACAGGTTGGTTCCTCAGTCTCTACAGTGGTGGTTATGGGTCTCCCCTTTCCTGGACCTGTGTTCATCTTCAGGGGCTGGGCCCCCATACACAGGAGGGCTTGCAGCCCATGCTGGCCTGACTGGGCACCTTCCTGGGATGTCTAGAAGATGAAGGGGTGGCCTCGGTCATGCCCTGCAATTCACACCTCACTCCACCTCTGCCAAGCAGTGAACCTCTCCCAGGCCCTCCATTACTGGTGGAGGAAAGGGAATCGAGACTGAGAGCTATTCCCAGTGTCTTTTCTTCACCTGTACGAGAACCAAGTGAGAAGTTTTTCTAAACTACTCCCTTCATTCATTTGCTCACCTGGCAACAAGTATTTATTGAGCACCTACTAGGTGCAAGGTACCATGTTGAGGCTGGCAAGTCATCAGAGAAGAACACAGAGAAGGTCCCTGCCCTGGTGGAGCTGATGTTCTTGCTGGAGCTCACTCTCTGGGGCCCGATGCCCAAGGGCTTGCACCTTCACCATCCAGTCTGGGCCACACACCATTCCTCTCCACTGGGCCTTCTCCACACCAGGCCCTGGACTCCTCCTCCTCTCCCTTCTTCCCTCTTCCTCAGTGTCTGGGCCCAGTGTTCCTCTGCAGACCTCTTCCCAACAAAGCTCTCAACCATATTTTACCTGTCTCCGTGGTTTCCATGAGCTTCTGATGGCCTTCACAGCCTCTCACCACCTGGCCAGCCCTTGGAGGCCCCACAGCCTAACCTTTCTGACTCTTCCCCACCCCAAGTCCCCTTGGACACCACACTCCCTCATTGTTAGCATCCCAGCCCCATGCCCGCCCCACTGACACCTGCTCACTGTTTAGTTCTTCTGCTGGACATGCTTCCCTCCCAACCACTCCCTTCCCGTCTAACTCCTTCCTCTCTACCTCCTCTCAGGGAGGGCTTTCTTGGAGCCCCAGGACCAGGCCCGGCCCCCTGCTACATGCCCCTTAGCACCATACTCTGCCTGCCCGTCACCTGATCATGACTTGTTCAGCATCTGTCTTCCCGCTCTGCTCAAGGAGCAGGGCCCACGTCTTTCCTAGTTGTGGGCGTAGCTCTAGAGCTTGGCACAGTCAACATTTGATGAATGAAGGAAGGAAGGAAGGAATGAGCGAGAGCGAATGCTTTATAGAGGCAATAATATTCTGCTTGTCCTCCCTGCTATGTCCCACTTTCTGTCCCAAGCAGATAGTCACATCAAGGATGTCTGCAGGGCTGATATGCAGACGCTACGTGAGTCAGCACCTCTTCCCAGCTCACATGGGAACCTCAGCTCACTGGAGTTATGACACTGGGTATCACGGAGGGAAGAGGAGGCACGGCCAGAGAAGGGTCTGGGGTCTCACTACAAGGAGCAGGGCCCAGGAAGAGTTGGAGCTTCAGAAGGAAGGCTGGTGATGGATGGGCCCAGGGCTGGGGTTCTCAGCCTGGGCAAAAGTTCCGAGATCCCAAGGTGACCCAGAAGTAACTGAGCCCCAGACACTTGAGGGAATAGGTACCCATCCTCTCAGAGCTCATGGTCAGAGAGGCAGCCAAGTAAGCTGGACTCCTCATCAGAAAATCCAGGTCCACTTGCCATGGACCTTCCTACCTATGTGACTTGGCCTCCCTGACATTTAGTTTCTTCATCTGAAAAACGGAGATGAGAATATTGCCTAACCTCCCTCAAGGGGCTGCAGAAGGAAATAAAATGAGGCCACAGTGGTAAAATGATACCACAGTTTAAACTGCTTAACTTCTAAAATTCACATTTTCCTTTATCCAGCCTAAAACTACTGGAGAATAAAGCTACTACTTTTGCCTCTTTTCTGCTTGGGTCTAAAACACTGACATGCTACAGGATTCTTTCCCTCCCCTCTCTCCCCCAGCCAAACTATAGAATCATTTGTGTTTAATGTTATCTATGGGCACATTTTTAAGCCATCACCTTTTTCCTTCCACTTTTATCATGTCTTTCCTCTGTCTCGACAGCACCATGGTTACAGCACAGTTATGGGGAGGAGGAGGGCGGGGAAGCAAAATGGGATAAGGAGAAAGAGGAAAAACCCCAAAACAACACAGAATCACCGAAACTGCCCTTTTGTGTTCTTTAGCAACCACATGAGACAAAAGAAGCAGAAGTTTAGGGTCAAACTCTGGCCAATTTCCAGTTCTTGGATTTCAACCACTTTAAAACAAAAATATTTGGGAGCCAAAGTATTGTCTTTTCCCTTATGGCTCACAGACCAGCAGCCCAGGCACTGGGGTGGCGTGTGGTCCAGAGAGGACACAATTAATGAAAATGCTGGGTTCTAATCCTGCCTCTACCAGCTGGGGAACCTTTGACCTGTTGTTACTCCCTCTGAGTTCAAGTTCTTCCTGTCTTAACCATAATTGCCTGTGAGAATTGAACAAGTTAATACAGTGATAATCACAACAGAATGCATTGGTCTTCATCGAGTACCAGACGCTCTGAAAGGCTACCTGTGCTATCTAACTGCAACCCCATGACATGGGTCTTATTTCCCCTCCAGCAGGTGACAAGAGACAAGGTCAGTGGGCTAGCCACTGCACCCCAACCCACACGAGCATTATTCTTGCTGTGCTCATGATAATCCTATAAGGTCAGTACTGTCATACTCATTTGACAGCTAAGGATGCTGAGGAATGGAAGGAAAGAAAAACTTGCCTAAGCTTGTGTACTGGGTGGCCTTCTCAATGTTTAATCCTCACCAAAACCCCCTGAGAAGGTGACTGGGATTATTATCTCCAGTTTCTGAATGAGGAAAATGAGGCACAGCTATTTCATGTAGTCACAGATGCATGGCTGGTGTCAGCCATAGTGGCAGGCGGTCCTTACCAGGCTGGCTCTGGTTGTGGCTCTGGCCCCTGGCTGCCCTCTCTCATGACCATTTTCTAAGCCTTATTCTCTAACTTTCTGGGAGAGCCTGTGAGCCACCCAATGTCCTTTCAAAAAGTATCTTTTCAGGCTTCCCTGGTGGCGCAGTGGTTGAAAGTCCGCCTGCCAATACAGGAGACACGGGCTCGTGCCCCGGTCCAGGAAGATCCCACATGCCGTGGAGCGGCTGGGCCCGAGATCCATGGCCACTGAACCTGCACATCCAGAGCCTGTGCTCCGCAACAGGAGAGGCCACAACAGTGAGAGGCCCGCGTACTGCAAAAAAAAAAAAAAAAAAAAAAAAGTATCTTTTCCATTTAAGTCAGCCAGGGTATGTTTCTGCTGCTTGCAGGTACCATGGAAAAATGACAGCCCAGGTGGCATTCCCTACCTCATCCACTGTAGAAAACCCGTTATGTAAAGAGCATGGTGCTCGGGGGCAAAGAAGGGCACCAAGCAGGCTGAATCAGCAGAGCCCCTGCCCTCAGAGAAGTAAAAGAATGCATGCAATGTACTTCTAGAACAAAGTGATACCAGAACAAAGGACCAGAGTCACTTACAAAACAAAAGCGTAACGGAATTGAAGAGGTTGTACTGAGCTGTTTCTTAAGAATGAGCATTTGGGTAAGCAATAAACAGGGAGGCAGGGATAACAGAAATGAACAACAAGATACAATGGAGGAAAGAGAAAGGTGTACTCAGTGAACAGAAGGGGCTCTCACCTGGGTAGACAGAGGTGAGCAGCAGGGATGAAGGGATAGGTTGAGGGCAGAGCATATTTCTTTCATACACACATATACAAACACACACATACCCAGATACACAAACACACACACATTGTGTATGTGTAGGTGTGTATGTGTACCTACATATGTGCCTGTGTAAATTTTATACCACTTCAGCCTAGAAATTAAAGAGTTCAGCTTTATCTGAATCCACTGTCAGACCATCCTCAGGTCTCACAAAAGCATCCTGACCCATGCTTTACTCCTAGAGGAAATGGATTGTTCACAGCTTCTAAGGCACGGGCAGCTAGTCTCCAAAGATGTCTCAACAGATGGTAAGACTCGCTGGTCGGGGATGCCAGAGCAGCCGCTCAGCAAACATCTGCTGGTTTCAGGAAGAAGCTGCTACATCAGGCACCATGAGGACCCTAAGACACATTTCTAGACTCCAGACATATGTCTCTTTGAATTCTCGTGGCCAATAGGTCAGTTTGCCCTCATGTCACCAACTCTGAGCCTGCAATTTCTGTCAGCGCCTTCGAGAAAGGCACCTCAAGCACAGAGGTGAGCGCTGACCTGGCTGAACAGCCTGGTTGCAAGGCCCTGCCGAGGAAGCAAAAGAAAAGCAGATTGCAGAAAAGAGGTAGATTTTATCAGCAAGTTTCATCTATGCCTAGAAGTTATGCCCAAGAGCACAGCACACAGCAGCTCCTAAGCAAGTATCATATCAAACCACTCTGCTATGTGCCCATGGGGGTTCAAGCTTCCAGGGGAGCATGGTCCCCTGTACTGGTTTCCTTTGTTGGGGGCAAGATTTCTAACCCAGGAACATCTCAGCTAGTGACCAATCTCTGACCATGTGTTTTAAGTACATGTCATCAATAACTAGATCTGAGCTGGAGAGCACTCTAAACATGAAATACATTTCTGCAACATGAAAAGAAAAAAGACTATTTGGGGCTGGTTTGAATTAGGTAGAATGAGACAGGAATTTTCCTGAAGTCCCCTGCTCTCTTCCTTGGGCAGCTACTCACTGCCTGGCAGAAACAAGACACAGTGCCTGGGGGCTTTAGCCCATGACCCACTGCCTGGCTGGGGGACCACTGTGTCTGAGTAGGGGTGGTAGGCAGACCTCATGAGGGGTGCTGAGGATGACGTTAAATAAAATTATCTACCTCTATGGCTCAAGAAATCTGACTATCTATTATGATTCTGCCTAGAGAGACTTGCAGTCTGTGTGATCAATGGCAGTGCTGGTCCCCTAGTGCTGCCACCATGGAAAGGTACAATTATGCCTTTAAAGCTCAAGGTGCAATTAAATCTCTATAATGGGGCTAATGGTTCAAGCAACCTTGAAGCAGTTGCCATATTTTAAAAGATCATTCTCAATTGTTTTATGTCTGGAATTGCTCTGTAAAATCTGAACTTTTCATCTTCCATTGAGAATGTATTTAATGCTGAGAGAATGGTCTTTTTGCAGACACACTGCACAAAAGGGGGTTTCCTTCTCATCTGGCAGGATCTCCCTGGAGGACTAAACTCCACTGGACAAAGCTGAGCTCAGCCCCCTAAGGCTTGGGTTCTTAGGAATTTGTTTTCTGAGGAAGAGTCCAAAGTGAAGATTAGGTCACAGGATACAGTCCAATCCAGAGCTCACTAGGGGCAACTTGGACTGACATCACTTTCTCTGAGAGAGAGAAAAGAAAAACATGTGGCAGCTCACAGGAGCAAGTGGTCAGGTCCCCTCCCTGGAGCTCCCACTGCCCCGGTCTTTCAGTAACTGTGGCCAGCAGGTGACACACGGTATCCTATGATCTCTTTTACCTGTCTGGTCCCTAAGTTCACTATGAACCTCTCAAGGAAGGGGCTGCATCTGGTTCACCACAGGGGCCCCAATAACCATCAGAATAATTAATGGATGGGGTGCTGCCTCACAGAACATTAAGGACGGGTAACAGGTCAACCACGAAAGGGAGACATTAGATATCCAGACCCAAAGGACAGGCACGAGAAGAACACTACAGAGATGGTGAGTTGGAAGCTCTTTAATCACTGACCAAGCTCTTTAAACAGTAACCTAGAACAATTTAGAAATGCAATTTATACTCATGCTATTTCCCGATAATAATGATAACTAAGATGCACTAGGCAGTTTCCACGAGCAACACTGTGCTGAAGATGCTTAGGCATCACTTCATATCCTCACAATAACCCCCTGAGGGAGGCAGTATTCTTATCCCTATTTTACAAAGAAGGAAACTGAGGCTCGGGGAGGAAAAGTTACCTGTTTAGGATTACAGAGCCAGCAAAAGGATGAGCAGGATTCAAGCCCAGAGCCTGTCTCATGACCACTGCTTTCCTGCCTGTGATACTGAAACTGGCCCCCGATATTTCTAAAACATCAATAGCTTATAATGGAGTAGGTTTTTACTTTGAAGATGCCACGGCTTTCTAATTTATTTTGGGGGGAAGACAGCTCTTTGTTTAGGATCCTCCCAGGTATGACAAAGCAGAGCAAACTCCTACTCCGTAATGGTGAGGATGAGGAAAGTAACGTCCTCAATTAAACCCTTTGTACTCATCACCTGTTTCATGCTCACAACCACCCCCTGAGGTAAATGCGATTATTATCCACATCCTAGAATATAAGGAAACTAAGGTCGAAAGAGACAAGGTGGTCTCAGCCTTTCAAGGTCACAGCCAGTAAGAAATGGAACTCAGGATCTAATCAGAGGCCGTCTGCTGCCAGAGCCCGGTCCTTGGCTATTATAATCCCAATTCAAAGGGGCAGATGGGAATTTGGGGAAAAGAACTCTAGAATCCATGAGAAGACTGGATTTGAGGAACACAAGCCTGAAAACAGGGAGCCTCATTAAGACTCATGCTGATTTGTACTCTAAGACCCCAGTGATTCCATGGTAACCCTAGGAACTCCAGAACCCTCAGATACCATCACAAGGAATGGAGGAAGAAGAGAGAAGGCTCTGTACGCTAGCGCCTGCCGGTCCAATGCAGCTATCTGTTTTTGTAGATTAAATGTTTTCTTGGAACCAGCCAATTTACATATTATCTGCTGATTTACATATTACCTATGTATGCTTGCTTCTGTGCCAGAACAGCAGAGCTGAGTAGTTGCAACAGAGACTTTGTGGCCCACAAAGCCTAAGTAAGTTATTTACTATCTGGCCCTTTAAAGAAAAAGTTTGCCAACCCCTGGACTACAAGTTAGAGGGCCTGATGCAAACAGGAGCCAGGAAAACAGCAAGCCCAGAGTATCCGGGCAGAACAGGCACACACTTCACCTATCCAGCTGGTGCCTGACACACCCAGCTTATAATTGTTTTTCAAAAAAGCATGATATCCCAAACCAGCCAGCCCTGCCCCTCACGTCCTGCCCTCTCTACCCTCCAAAAGGAGCAGCAGCAGTGAGCCTTACCTTTGTTGTACATGTTCGTTGGCACTTGAACGTCGCTCAGGCTGATGTTCACAGGCAAATTATTAAAATGGTCATTTGGGGCTAAGATGAATTCCTTCCCCAGCTCCAAAAAATTCCCATCTTTGTCCCTTTCATTTATCAGCACGGCATTGAAGTATTCATACTGAAAGAGAAAGTCAAAAAACATGACATGTGGCTTAGGGAAGAAGGCTGTGAACTCAGACGGACCTGGGTATGGTTGCGGGCGGTCTGTTCCCTACACTTGTGGATCCTGCTCTAGTCACGTAATCTGTAAGTCTTTCACACCATCTACGGCTGCTTTTGCACAGGTGTGATAGCATCATATAACTATTTCCCAATGTCATTAAGTACTCTTGAAAAACATAAATTTAAGAAGCTGCTTAGTACTGCCTTATGTGAATATAGAGAAAACTGCCCCAAAACATTTTAATTCTTTAAAGTTTGAAGACAGACCCTGCCTTTATTCAGCCTACCTTTAAGTAGAAGGAGACTGGAAAACAACAAAAATTAAGTAAATATATAATATATTAGATAGTCATACTTGTTGTTCTAAGTGCTTTCCATATGTTAACTTATTCAGTTCTCCTAACGACTCTATAAAGTAGGTTTTATGAGTATTCTAACTTCACAAATGAGGAAATTGAGGTAGAGAGAATTTATGTACGCTGTCAAAGATTACACCACCAATAAGCAGAACCAGAATTAAAACACAGACAGTCTATTTCCAGAGCCTGTGCACTTAACTGCTGTGCAGTACTGCAGGATGGTAGATGGCAGGTGTGGTTGGAATTATCAGAGCAGGAATTTAAAACAACTGTAATTAATATACTAAGGGGACTAAAGGAAAAAGTAGAAAACAGGTAAGAGCAGACAGATACGTAGAGAGACAAATATTCTAAGAGCAATAATCAAAAAGAAATGCTAGAAATCAAAAACACTATAATAGAAATGAAGAATGCCAATGGGTCATCACCGGCCTGGATACAGCTGAGGAAATAATCAGTGAGCCAGAAGCTCACGTCAGTAGAAACTTCCCAAACTGAAAAGCAAAGAAAAAAATTAATGGGAAAAAAGGAATAGAATATTCAAAAACCACAGAACAATTACAAAAAGTATAACAGATATGTAGTGTAATGGGAATACCAGAGAAGAAAGACAAAAGGGAACAGAAGAAATATTTGAAGTAATATTTCCAAAATTAATGAATGACAAACACCAAACCACAGATCCAAGAAGTCCACGGAAAATCAAGCACATGAATATTGAAAAAAAGAAAAAACTACACCTAGGCGTGTCATATCCAAACTGCAAAAATCAAAGACAAGGAGAAAATCTTAAAGTAAGCCAAAAAGAGGAAAAAACCTTACCTACAGAGGAACAAGGACAACGATTACATCAGACTTCTGTTCAGAAAACATACAAGCAAGAAGAGAGTAGCACAAAATACTTAATGTTCAAAGAAAAGACCTACCGGGCTTCCCTGGTGGCTCAGTGGTTGGGAGTCCACCTGCCAATGCAGGGGACACGGTTCATGCCCCGGTCCGGGAAGATCCCACATGCTGCGGAGCAGCTGGGCCCGTGAGCCGTGGCTGCTGGGCCTGCACATCCGGAGCCTGTGTTCCGCGACGGGAGAGGCCGCAACAGTGAGAGGCCCACGTACCGCAAAAATAAAAAGAAAAGACCTACCAGCCTAGAATTCTAGAATCTAGAAAAATTATCCTTCAAAAGTGAAAAAGAAATAAAGACTTCTTCAGACAAAAATTAAAGAAATTTGTTGCAAATAGACCTGCCTTGCAAAAAATGTTAAAATTTCATTAAAGGGAGGGAAAACTACACAGGTCAGAAACCCAGAAAAGAGTGTTACAACAAGAATAAATGAAAGTAAAATATTTAATTTTCTTATTCTTAACTGACCTGACAAATAGTTTGATCAAAATAATAATAGCAACAAATTGGATTATTATAGTTATGGATAAGTGAAATGAATAGCACAGTGTTATACTACCCATGAAGTGGTACAAGATTATTTGACAGTGGACGTGAATTAGTTGTAAATGTATACTGCAAACTATAAAACAACCACTAAAAAAATTTTTAAAAGAAGTATAAATGCCAAGGAAGGAGAAAATACTACGTTATGTAATATGCTCAATTAAAACCAGAGAAGGCATAAAAAGAGTAGAAGACCAAAAAAAAAACAAGGGCAATGAATAGAAAACAGTTATAAGTATGGTACATATTAATCCAACTATACCAATGCTCACTTTAAATGTGAACAGTCTAAATAGATTTAAAGAGATGGTCACAGTGGATAAAAAAGAAGAACCAACTATATGCTGTCTACAAGAAACTCACCTTAAATATAAAGAACAGGTCGATTAAAAGTAAAGGGATAGAAAAAGATATACTATGCTAACATTAATCAAAAGAAAGCCAGAGTGGCCATATTAATTTCAGAAAAAGCTGACTTCAAAGCGAGGAAAATTATCAGCAAAAAAGATTGGCATTACATAATGATAAAGGGGTTAATTCTCCAAGAAGACATAACAATCTTTAAGGTGTATGCACCTAATAACAGAATATTAAAGTATGTGAGGGAAAAAAATGATAGAACTACAAGAAGAAACAGATAACATGCTACTAAAGTTGAAGACTTCAGTACCCCTCTATCAGTAGCTGATAAATCCATCAGGCAGAATACTGGTAAGGATACAGTTTGAACTGAACAGCACAGCAACTGAATCTAATTGACTATACACTAACTCATCCAACAACAGCAGAATATACATTTTTCTCAAGCTCACATGGAACAATCACCATGACAGACCACATTCTGGACCATAAAACACACCTTAACAAATTTAAAAGAATAGAAATCATACAAAATGTGCTCTCAGACCACACTGACATTAAACTAGAAATCAATAACAGAAAGACAGCTGGACAAATCCCAAAATATTTGGAGATTAAACAACATATTTCTAAATAATACATGGGTCAAAGAATAAGTCTCAAGAGAAATTTTAAACTAAATTAAAATCAAAATATAACCTGTCAAAATTTGCAAGATGCAGCAAAAGCAGTGCTTACAGGGAAATTTACAGCATTCAATGGATGTATTGGAAAAGAAAAAAAGACCTAAAGTTAATCGCCTAAGCTTCTATTTTAGGAAACTAGAAAAAGAAAAGAAAATTGAATCCAAAGTAAGCAGAAGGGGAAAAAAAACACTTTTTAAAAAATTTTGATGAACAGAAATCAATGAAATTGAAATCAGGAAATCAATGGAACTAAAAGTTGGTTCTTTGAAAAGATTCATTACAGTGAAAAGATATAAAGCAAAATCATCAAAGGAAAAGAGACGCATGTGGCAAAGTCCAGAGGAATCCAGATGTGAGCTTCCCAAGATTTCTCTCCCAGCACAATTACATAAGATGTACAAATTCTTTCAGCAATGAATGGATGACAATACATTTGAAAGGTTGCCTACCAGAGAGGCTCAACAAAGACTCAGTGCTGGGGCTTCCCTGGTGGTGCAGTGGTTAAGAATTTACCTGCTAGTACAGTGGACACAGCTTCGAGCCCTGGTCCGGGAAGATCCCACATGCCGCAGAGCAACTAAGCCCGTGTGCCACAACTACTGAGCCTGTGCTCTAGAGCCCGCAAGCCAAAACTACTGAAGCCTGCGCACCTACAGCCCATGCTCTGCACCCAACAAGAGAAGCCACTGCAATGAGAAGCCCATGCACTGCAACAAAGAGTAGCCCCCGCTCGCCGCAACCAGAAAAAGCCCACGCACAGCAACGAAGACCCAATGCAGCCAAAAATAAATAAATAAAATGAATTTATTTAAAAAAAAAAAAAGGACTCAGTGCTAAGGATTTTTACTGGGTGTTGGTCATGTAGCAACACTAGTTACCAACTTAAGCTAATTGACTTTAAGGAATTCCACACCTAGCAACTATAGTGCACACATTCTCTTCCAGATCATAACAGTGGGAATTCAGTATATGATAATGATACAAAAAATATCAACAACATCTAAGAAAAGATGATATCTAGAAGAATCTTAAAGATTTTGAAATTAAACAACACACTCCTTAATAATACATGTACCATGGAAGAAAATGACAGAAAAAGTTGTAAAATATTTTGAAATAAATGATAATAAAAAAAATTTGTAAGATGTAACTGAAACAGAAATTAGAGAAAAATTTATAGATTTTAAAGTTTATCATAGAAAAGGAGAAATTTTTAAGATGAATAGTCTAAGATACTACCTTAAGAAGATAGAAAACAAGAACAAATAAAACTGAATGTTAAAAGAAGAAATAAAGTAGTTAAGATAGGGACTTCCCTGGTGGTGCAGTGATTAAGAATCTGCTTGGCAATGCAGGGGACACAGGTTCGATCCCTGGTCCGGGAAGATCTTACATGCCATGGAGCAACTAAGCCTGTGTGCCACAGCTACTGAGCCTGCACTCTAGAGCCCCCGAGCCACAAATACTGAGCCCACGTGCTGCAACTACTGAAGCCCGCATGCCTAGAGCCCGTGCTCCTCCACAAGAGAAGCTACTGCATGAGAAGCCTGTACACCACAATGAAGAGTAGCCCCCGCTTTCCACAACTAGAGAAAGCCCACGTGCAGCAATGAAGACCAAATGCAGTCAAAAATAATAATAATAACAATAATAATAGAGATAAAAGCAGAAACCAATAAAACAAAACAAATAACAGGGGAAAAAAATCAATGATATCAAAAGTATAAAACCCTAGCTAGACTGATGAATAAAAAAGTAAGAAAGCACAAGATACTAGAGTCAGGAATGAAAGAGAAAACATTATTAAAGAGCTGACAGATAATGAAAAGAGAATAATATAAACAACTTTATACCAATATTTGACAATTTGAGTTAAATGTCAAATTCCTTGAATAACTGAAATTACCAAAATTGACACAAAAAGAAATATAATATATGACTGGCCCTATGTATACAAGAGAAATTGAATTCACAATTAATAGCCATGATAAAACAAACAACTCCAGGTTCAGATGACTTAAATAATGAATTCTATCAAATACATAAGGAAAAAGTACAAACGATCTTACATAAACTCTTACAAAAAATTAGAGGAAGGACTATGTCCCAACTTATTTTATGAGGGCAGCATAACACTGACACCAAACCCAAACAAGAACAATTTCTGGAAAAATTACATGCTAATATCACTCATTAATCTAGATCAAAAATCTTAACAAAATATCACATCAAATCCCCTATCATTAAAAGGACAATCCATCATTACCAAGTTGTATTTAATCCCAGGAAATCAAGGTTGGTTTAACATTTGAAAAATCATTCAACACGGTTCACCATATTAACAGAATTTTTTTAAAAAAATCATATGACCGGGCTTCCCTGATGGCGCAGTGGTTGGGAGTCCGCCTGCCGATGCAGGGGACACGGGTTCGTGCCCCGGTCCGGGAAGATCCCACATGCCGCGCAGTGGCTGGGCCCATGAGCCATGGCCGCTGAGCCTGTGCGTCCGGAGCCTGTGCTCCGCAAGGGGAGAGGCTACAACAGTGAGAGGCCCACGTACCGCAAAAAAAAAAAAAAAAAAACATATGACCAAATAAATGCAGAAAACATATTTGAAAGAATCCAACTTTTGTTCATCATAAAAACTATCAGGAAATTTAAAATAAGATACAAAGTCCTCAACCTGATAAAGAGCAACTATGTAAAACCTACAGCTAACATTATATTCATGACGAAACACTGAACATTTTTCTCCTAAGATCAGTAACGAGGCAATTATGTCTTACAACTTCAATTCAACATTGTACAGGTGGTTCTGGCAAATGCAGTAAATTGCATGAATGAATGAGTAAATGAGTGAATGAATGCCACACATATTGGAAAGGGAAAAAGCTATCTTTTTCTGCAGACAACATGACTTTCTATGTAGAAAACCCTAAAGAATGCACATAATCTACTGTAACTATTGAGTTTAGCAAGGTCACAGGCTATAAGATCAATATACCAAAATCAATTATATTTCGTTGTACTAACAAAGAACAACTGGAAGAACGATAGCATTTACAATAGCATAAAAAGCTTGACATACTTAGGTATGAATTTTTAAAAACATGTGTGATACCTGTATGCTGAAAACTACAAAATATTTCTGGGAGAAATTAAAGAAGCCTTAAATAAATAGAGAGATATACCTTGTGCTTAAGGATTGGAAAACTCAGTATTAACATGTTAATTCTTCCCAAATTGATCTAAAACTCCAAAGAAATCTCAATCAAAATCTCAACAGGCTGTTTGTAGGAACTGCTGAGTTAACTGTAATTTTATAGAGAAATTAAAAGGATCTAGAATATCAAAAACAATTTTTAAAAAGAAGAAAAAGGTCCAATGACTCACATTGCCTGAATTTAAGTCTTACTCTAAACTTATTTAATCAAAATGGTGTGGTATTGGCATTAAAGCAGACAAACAGGTCAACGGAACTGAAGAGAGTCCAGAAATAAAGCCGCACAGATACAGTCAACCGATTTTCAATAAAGGTGCTTAGATAATTCAATGGGGAAAGTATTTTCAACAAATTGTGGTGGAACATATGACTAACCATATGAAAACAACATCCTCAACCCCTAATTCACAACATACACATATTCATTCAAGATGGCTGAAAGACTTAAATGAAAAAGCTAAATCTATAATATTTAAAAAAACAAAAACAAAAAATGATGAATAACTTCTGCTGCCTTCAGGTAAGCAACGATTTCTTAGGTTATGGAAAACACTTACAATTTTTAAAACTGATAATTTGGACTTTATGAAAACTGAAAACTTCTGATCATCAAATTCACTATTAATAAAACAACTAGTAAAGCCATCATTGAGGAAAAAGTATTCATAATACATACATCTGACAAATAACTTGTACCAGAATATGTAAAGAACTCCTGTAACACAACTTAAAACACCAATTAAAATATAGGCAAAAGATTTGAACAGACACCTTACAAAGGAAAGTATACAAATGGCCAATATACAAACCAAAAAGTGTTCAACATCATTAATCAGAGAAGTGCAAAATAAAACTCCATCATTGCTCCAAAATGCAATTTTACACCCACTAGCTAATACTAAATTTTCTAAAAATACTAAATGTTGGCAAAGATGTGGAATAACCAGAAATCCCATACATTGCTCGTGGAAATATAAAACCTTTCAAACCCTTCGGAAAACCATTCACAGCTTCTTGTAAAGTTAAACATGTATCTACCATATGATCCAGCAAATTCTACTCCTAGGTATTTATTTAAGAGAAATGAAAACATATAAATTAACAAAAAAGCCCAGCCTGCTTGGTTAAGGCCAGTGCCATTATGGTTCACTCATAGGCTCTCCAGAGACAGCTTCAAAACTGCCATTTAATTGAATAACCTGCACAACCCAGAATGCAACTGAAGGAAGGATGAAAACATAAGCAGGATTTTGCTCAATGGTGCCCATCCCTCACCACAGACGACTGTGTGTTCTGCTCCTCCCTAAATCCATTTGTCCATTCTGTATTGATTTTGAAAAGGCTGACTCAGTGCAAACAAGAAGAATCACTTCTTGGTCCTTGGAATTCATTGCTGTAATTATGAGGCTCAGTAACTTTGTCCATAGGAGAGAGGAAGAGATGTGTTAAGTCTAAGTCACCTCAGTATTTCTGAGTCCATGTCACCCAGGAGGTGGGAGTAAACTCGTTCTTTTTTGAGTATATCTGATCACCTACCAAGTGTGATGGGGCACAAAGGAAACTAATCCAAGGGAGGAAATGTGGCAAAGAAAACACCAGGAACAAAATGGTAGGTGTGCTGTTTCCCCAAACCTGGCTTGGCACCAACTTTGGATGAAGTAGTCCAATGAGTAAGTGTCTAAAAGTGACTCAGTGGGGCAGGGGTAGGAACATGCTTTCTGTGAAGGGTCAGACAGTCATACTTTAGGCTTTGCATGTTAGAGAGTCTTTGTCACAACTCCTCTACACTACTGTTGTAGCACAACAGTGGCCAGACAGTACATAAAATAATGGGCCTGGCTGTGCTCCAGTCAAACTTTATTTACCAAAGATTTACAAAATTACAAAAAGGATGTGGCCTGTGGACTGTAGTTTGTCAACCCCTGCAGGAGGGTGTTATGAGATTTTCAAGAGACAGAAATAAAAAAAAAAACCTCTGGCTGGAAGGAATCAAGCATTACTTTCATTAAGAAGTATTTGAACACAATACTAAACAAGAAAAACAAAGTTGGAGGACTTCAAGACTACCTGTAAAGCTACAGCAATAATGACAGTGCTGTATTGGTGAAAGAATAAACAGATCAGTGGAACAGAATAGAGAGCCCAGAAATAGACACTCCCATAAATATTGATAACAGTCAACTTATCTTGGACAAAGGAGCAGATAGTCTCTTTAACAAATGGTGCTGGAACAACTGGACATCCACATGCAAAAAAATGAATCTAAACAAAAACCTTATACCCTTCAAATTTAACTCAAAATGGATCATAGACCTAAATATAAAATGCAAAACTATAAAACTCCTAGAAAATAACATGAGAGAAAACTTAGATGACCTTGGGTATGGTGATGCCTTTTTAGATACAACACCAAAGACATGATTCATGAAAGAAATAACTGATAAACTGGGTTTCATTAAAATTAAAAACTTCTGCTCTGTGAAAGATAATACCAAGAGAATTAGAAGAGAAGCCACAGACTGGGAGGAACCATTTGTAAAAGACACACGTGGTAAAGGACTGTGATCCAGAACATACAAAGAACTCTTAAAACTTAACAAGAAAAATAACAACTTGATTAAACAATGGGATAAAAAGACCTGAACAGACATCTCACCAAAGAAGTTATACAGATGGCAAGTAAGCATAAGAAAAGATGCTCCACATTATATGTCATTAGGGAAATGCAAATTAAAACAACAATGAAATACCACCGATTAGAATGGCTGAAATCTGGAACACTGACAACGCCAAATGCTGGCAAAAACTTAGAGGAATAGGAATTCTCATTTATTGCTGGTGGGTATGCAAAATGGTACAGTCACTTTGGAAGACAGTTTGGCGGTTTTTTATAAAACTAAACATACTTTTACCATACAATCCAGCAATCATACTCCTTGGCATTTAGAGTTGAAAACTTATGTCCATACAAAAACCTGAAAACAGATGTTTATAGCAGCTTTATTCATAATTGCCAAAACTTGGAAGCAACCAAGATGTCCTTCAATAGGTGAATGTGTAAATAAACTGTGGTAGAGACAGACAATGGAATATTACTCAGTGCTAAAAAAAAAAAAAATTTATCTATCAAGCCATGAAAAGGCATGGAGGAACCTAAATGCATATTATTAAGTGAAAGAAGCCAATCTGAGAAGGCTACTGTATGATTCCAACTATATGACACTCTGGAAAAAGCAAAACCATGGAGACAATAAAAAGATCAGTGTTTGCCAGGGGTGGTGGGGAGAGGAATAAATTGGCAGAGCAGAGAGGTGTTATTTTTTTAGAACCATGAAAATAGTCTGTATATTACTGATAATGATATTGATTATAATGATGAATACTTGTCATTATACATTTGTCCAAACCCACAGAATATAAAACACCAAGAGTAACCCTAAGGTAAATTATGGACTTTGGGTGATTATGTGTCAATGTAGGTTCATCCTTGATATAAAAAAAAGTACCATTCTGGTGAGTGATGTTGATAATGTGGGAGGCTATGCATGTGTAGAAGCATATGGAAAAACTCTGTACCTTCCTCTGAATTTTGTTGTAAACCTAAAACTGCTCTAAAAAAAATAAAGTCTCTTTAAAAAAAGTTTTTGAGTAGCATCTCCCTACATATTTATAACTCATGTGTACTACCTACCATTATACTAACATGTGCATATTATACTATAAAAATTATAATAGAAATTACAGTGAATAGAAATAAAAGCAATGTATTCTTCTTGGGCATCCCAGTGGCTCATTTTGTGTACCCCTGGGTGCAGCACTTCTCTGCAGCGTCCCAAAGCAGCATTTCCAAAGTATATGATCTGTGTAAGAGAAAGCCATTCCATGGAATACTGATAAGGAATAATTTTTCTGAATGTGTGTCATGGTGAACAAAGTTTGGGGAAGAAGCTGGGGTTTTAGAAAAGGCAAAGAGATTTTTCATTTCAGGAATTCTCAAGGCCTTTAATTCATTTAGAGAGTACTCTATGTGCACTTTGAATGTCTTGGGGGAGAGGTGTTATATACAGCCTTCCTCAAATATAGCTGATCATGCAGTTGTCCTTGTCAGCATTTACCGTAGGGGCCACATGACAAATACTCACGTGATTGCTTTATCAATGCAACTCCCCCATGAGACTAGTTCTGCAACTACAAGAATTGTGTCTCTCTTTACTCACTGTTGTACCTCCAGCCCCTGGCATTTATTGGTTGCCTAACTGATGAAAGGACCAATGTCCAAATCCTTGTGGTTACCACGTCTCTCACCTGAGCTGCATTTCCACAGACCTGTATTCAGAGTCAACTCTTCAAGGTCCTATGGCAGCAGGGAAAGTTCTCAGCAGGTTAGGAAGATCATGCTGTAAGCAGTGTCTCCTATGGCCTGGAGAAGGAAAGCTGTAGGAGATGAAGGTCATACAGCTTTATGGCCTCTGTCACAAATCCAGACAGAAGACTGTGTCCAGAGTATGGGGTAAAGGTGACTCCAGAAGCTCCTGGAATTTCTGGTCTGTGCTAATCACCTTAAGATGAAGAATACAAGGCAGGAGCTCTGTGATACCTCCATGACCCTGCAGCTCCCCCAAGAGCCACCTGGGCATCCCCCTGCCATGGACTCCCTCTCCTTCAACACCACTGTCACAGAACATGTCAGTCTTCAGTTATTTCTTTCTTTCTTTCTTTCTTTGGCTGCACTGGGTATTTGTTGCTGCACACAGGCTTTCTCTAGTTGCGGCGAGTGGGGGCTACTCTTTGTTGTGGTGCGCAGGCTTCTCTTTGCAGTGGCTTCTCTTGTTGCAGAGCATGGGCTTCAGTAGTTGTGGCGTGTGGGCTCAGCAGTTGTGGCTCACAGGCTCTAGAGCACAGGCTCAGTAGTTGTGGTGCATGGGCTTAGCTGCTCCACGGCATGTGGGATCTTCCTGGACCAGGGCTCGAATCCGTGTCCCCTGCGTTGGCCGGCAGATTCTTAACCACTGTGCCACCAGGGAAGTCCCAGTCTTCAGTTTTGATAGGGATGCCATCAAGGAAAAGAATTCATTGCTCTACCCCTCCACCAACTGTAGAATCCAACTGCTCAGGTCTTCTCATTGACTCAGCTAAGACTCCTATCACCAAGTAGGGTAAAGCTTCAGATTCAACAGGAAATATCAAGAGATGACAAAAAGGCTTCAGTCTGTGTGCCCTCTCTAACTGATTGGTATGACTGCCTATATGTGTTAAGAAGGCTTCTGAGGTAGTATCTCAACCCAAGGAATGAATGTATGCTTTCCTTTTAATGGTGGCTCAGCCTCTCCCACACCATCCACATCCTTGAAAACGCATTACTGCCTGGTTTAGCAGTTGGCAAACTGTTTCTGTAAAGAGCTACATAGTAAATATTTTAGGTTCTGCAGGTGAGACACTTTCTTTCGCAACATTCAATTCTGCTGTTTTAGCAAAAGTAGCCAAAACATTAAAAAAATGGGTGTGACTGTGTTCTAATAAAACTTTATTTACAAAAACAGGGAGCTGGCAGAAAATGCCTGCAGACCTTTGTTTCCTGAATCCTGTCCTAATTCTCTCTTTAACTCTTTACAGGTGAGAAGCACCTAATCACAATGTCTTCAGGCAGTACTTCTCAACTCAGGCTTCAGAGCTTTTCAACATCCAGATGCCCAAGCCAAACCTCAGAACAATTAAATCCGAATCCCAAGGTAGTATTTTTTCAGCCTCCCCCAGTTATTCCAATGAGCAGCCCAGGCCAGAGGCACTATTTCCAAGGGCAACTTCTGCTTCCCCTTCCTGCCGGGTAAGCTGCAGAACAGAACTGCAAGGCACCACCACAGAGGGCCTGCTTCATGGGTGGAAAGTAACTGCTCCACACATTTTGGCTTTAATGAAATCCTGCCTGTAAAGTTATCTAATTGTTTCCTGTGTGTGTGTGTGCGGTGGAACCAACCAACTGTGAACTCCCCAGGAGGTGGGCCTGTGCTTCTCTGCTCACTTATTCCCCACGGAACCCAAAGACAACTCTGACTTGGAAAATATAGCCCAAGAGTTGGACCCAGAACACAAAGACACTTACTGAGCACCCATTCAGTAAGTAACTAGATTGGTCAGGGTTCTCCAGAGAAACAGAACGGGGAGGCAGGGAAAGAGAGAGGTATTGATTATTGATTAGAGGAACTGGCTCATTTGATTTCAGGGATTGCCAAAGTCAACATCTGTAGGGTGGGCTTCCCTGGTGGCACAGTGGTTGAGAGTCCACCTGCCAATGCAGGGGACACGGGTTCATGCCCTGGTCTGGGAAGATCCCACCATGCCGTGGAGCGGCTGGGCCCATGAGCCATGGCAGCTGAGCCTGCGTGTCCGGAGTCTGTGCTCCGCAACGGGAGAGGCCACAACAGTGTCAGGCCCGCGTACACCCCCCCAAAAAAAAGAAAAAAAAAGAAAAAAAATCTGTAGGGTAAGCTGTCAGACTGAAAATTCAGGTAAAAGATAACAGAGCAGTCTTGAGTCCAATTCCACAAGGCAGGCCAGGCAGGCTGGTAACACAGGCAGGGTTTTCATGCTACAATCTCAAGACAGAATTGCTCCTTCCTTAGGGAATCTGTCTTTGCTCATAAAGCCTTCAGCTGATTGGACGATGATCATTATGGAGAATGATCTACTTTACTCAAAGTCTACTGCTTGTTTGGTCAAACACCAGTTTTGATGTAGCCATGTAAAGGTATTTTTTAGATGTGTGTCTAAAAAATACCTTTACATGGCTACATCAAAACTGGTGTTTGACCAAACAACTGGGCACCATGGCGTCATCAAGCCGACACATAAAATTGACCATCACAGTGCCTGTCCCCTATCAGTGGACTGTGGCCTGCCATTGGGCTCAGGCCGTCTCCTCATCCCCTGCCATCTACCCAGGCAGCAGCCAGAGTGATGGTTTAGAAACATGAAATGGACTGTGTCATTCCCCAGTGGTTTCCTGCCACCCTCAGAATAAATCCTTCCCCAGGCTTTGAAAGACTCTGTGGTCCGGCTGTGCCCCACCTTACCCAGTTGGTCTCCTCCACTGACCAGCCTCTCACTTTACTCCAGCCTCACTGCCCTCTTGCTACTATTTGAACAACAAGCTTGTTTCTACTTTGCCCCAGTCTCCATCCCTTCCAAGCAGTCCAGACCAGTACCCTGGGATTGCCTGAGACAGTCACTCCCTCAGTCTTTACAACAAACTCTGCTATTGGCCCAAGTAGGTTTCTGTCACAGGTGAGCACTGAGTCCTAACCAGTACACTCATCACATTCTGATGGTGAAGGACCTCCAGGAACCTCTCAGGAAGACTTGCCTTCAGCATCCCAGGCCCCATGTGGGCACGTGCCTCCAGCCTAAGTGGGTCCTTGTCCGTAAGAACATCCCCACCTGGCTCTATTACTGGCTTCAATCTCTACCAACCCAGTCCTTTGGACCAATTATCACCCATATTTCTCTTCCTGACCTTTTTGTGCCTCAATTTCCTCACCTATAAAGTGAAGCAACTATGAATTCTTCACTGCTGCATGTTAAGCTCCCCTCACAGTGTCCAGCACAGGTAGGAACTCAATATAGGGCAGGTTAAGGGCTCAATCCCAGCTGCAAGGCCCAGGGCTCTCCCATCTCCCAGAAGCCTTTCTCCTTCCCTGTTACCCTGCTTCCTCTGATCTACTCTCCCCTCAGGAAATCAGTGGGTTTTTGGGCCCTTTTCATCATCGTATTCGTTCCCCTGGAAACCCTTAGAGGGTTTGTTTTGGATGGTGAGCCCTCTAAGACAAGAAGGCACCCACATGTCCCTGGATTTCAGGAGGATTGGTCCATCCCAGAGACACCACGCCTTTCTCATCTCCACATCCCTGGCACCAAGCACAGTGCCTGGAGGTCTTTGTCAGGTGATGGGACAAATGAATGGATACATGACTCCTTGTCTGTACCACTTAGGGAGACATTTTCATGTTTCACCACCAGCTGGGAAGAGTCTTCCCACTCCTTGCCCAGAAGTTAGTTCCAAGCCAAGGGAGGAATCTGGGTGGGCCTCCTGATTTCCATCACGGTGCCTCCCTCTGCCTGGGTTTCACCCTGAACAGGGTTCCATTCATGAAGCAAAAAAACAGTCAGTATGGCAACAAGAGGAGGGGTTTGGGAGCCCGATGCCAAGGGTGGAAACTATGCTTGCTTCCTAATGGCACCCTCATGTCTCTGTGACTCAGTTTCTTTCTCTGTGAAAAGGGGATGGAGATACCTACCTTTCTAGGTCTTTTGGAGAACTGAATGGGGTAAATGTACAAAAGCAATGGGCATAGTGCCCAGAGCAGTCTCTTAATATGTTCTGGTTCTTTCCTCTTGTCCTTTTTTTTTCCTCCTTCCCTGCTCTGGGATGATGGCCAGCTTTTTACAACTTAGATTAAAAAATAAAATTAATAGGAATATTAGTTCCAAATGAGCCAAGCAATACCAAACTCCCTATGCATGTGTATCCTGTGGGGAAGTGACATAGATTGCTACTCATCCATGTCCCTCTCCAAAGGTCTAGTGCTATCCAGTTACTACTTAGTAATCGCATTTTCCCCTCATATGTGAAAATTGATTTTTTAATGATCTGTTCCAGAATATTTCTAGTTATTAATGTTACATTAACTCATTTATAATTCCCCAAGTGTCACAGTTCCTTTAAAAAACCAGATAATGAATATCCCTCTCTCAGCCATCTGGAATTTCTGGCCTCTGAGAATACTCAAGTACGAGTATTAAAGGCCTACTTAACAAGCTACTTATGTAGGCCTCAGACTGCAGCTCACTGCAGTGCTAGCTAGCCACTGGCATTTCATTTTAAGAGCTGTGGAGTGTTTAACTCCAGCATGCTGGGTTCTGGGTTCAAATCCATACAATGGGATCACAACCACCCCCATAACAGTGGAGTAATCATGAGGAATAAGTAGATAAGGGAAAGAGAAAAGAAAGAAAGAAAGGAAGGAAGGAAGGGAGGGAGGGAGGAAGGAGACGGAGGAAGAAAGAGAGAGAGAGGGAGGGAGGAAAAAAAGAAGGAAAGAAGAAAGAAAGAAAGAAAGAAAGAAAGAAAGAAAGAAAGAAAGAAAGAAAGAAAGAAAGAAAGAAAGAAAGAAAGAAAAGAAAGAAAGAAAGAAAGAAAGGAAGGAAGGAAGGAAGGAAGGAAGAAAGAAGGAAAGAAGGAAAGAAAGGAAGGAAGGAAGAAAGAAAAAGAAAGAAGGGAAGGAAGGAAGGAAGGAAGGAAGGAAGGAAGGAAGGAAGGAAGGA
>NW_021703780.1:68347311-68388105 GCF_005190385.1 Monodon monoceros | reverse complement strand
AAGGAAGGAAGGAAGGAAGGAAGGAAGGAAGGAAGGAAGGAAGGAAGAAAGAAAGAAAGAAAGAAAGAAAGAAAGAAAGAAAGAAAGAAAGAAAGAAAGAAAAAGAAAGTCACTACTGAGGTGGTCACTACTGAAGTGGAGCTAACTGGCATACAGATGGCAGAGGGAAACGTTTCAAAAGACAAAGCAAGAATACCGTCATCTCCCACTCACCAGTGGGGGCTTCCTCAGCACCCCCTTTGCCCACCCCCTACCTAGCACCGTGTCACCTCCATTCCCTCCACCCAGCCTCGTTGGTCTCTGTTATTCCCTCCACTGCTCCTTGATCCCCAGTCCTTGTGACCTCCGCCCATGCTGCTCCCTCCCACCAGAACACTTTCTCCACCTGTCACCTACAGAATCCTCATTCCTCCTTAAATCCAGCCCAATTATCACATCCTCAGGGCAGCTACCTCTGACTTTCTGGACTGGGGACATCCCTATCAGGTGCTCTTGAAGTCTCACGGGACTCTGGTGCGGAGCACTTAATTGCAGTGGTCATCACACACTTATCTGATTATTTGATTGACACGGCCTCCACTCTACAGTGTGACATATGTTTTCAGGGATCATAGCTGTTTCTTCTTGTGCCAATTTAATCCCAGCACCTAATACAATACCTAGCACAGAACAGGTATTCAATAAAGATAAATGAAGGAATATGAAGGGGAAGATATCTCACGGCAGCAGTGCCTGGCACTAGTTCCCAAGACATGGTGGGAACTCAGAGGGGCTGAGGGCAGCCAACAGTGAGCCAAGTTGTGGCCCAGAGAGAGGGGTCTGAGGGTCCAGGCTCCTCTGTGGCTTATCTGGTTGACTGCTCAGTCTACCACTAGGATAGGGGACCTCTCAAGGCAGCTGGGAACCCCTCTGTAGTCCCCAGACACATGGACACCCCAGCCTGCCTGGGCCTTCCATCAGTCTTTTCATTAATCAAATGATTTTTGAAGGCCTTCTAAGTGCTACTTCTAACCTTGCCACCCAACATCCCCACCTGCAGCTGAAATGATTATTCGGAAATTAAATAAAGCTGTCACTACCCTACTTAGACAGTGGCTTCTCACTGGCATACAATAAACCCCAAGGCTATACCTGATCTAGTTCTTTCTTGCCTCTCGAACTCAATCAGACACACGGGCCATCTTTGGATCTTCACACAGGCCAAGCTCATTTCCATCTCAGGGTCTTTGTATTTACTGTTCACTCTGCCTGGAATGTTATTCCTCAAGAACTTTACATGGTGGCTTTAGGTCTGAGCATAAACACCACCTTTGCCACAAGGCCTGCTCTAAACACCCCCAGATATATCCTTCTCAGTCACTGTCAAGCCCAGTATAACAGAACTTTGTGCAATAATAGTCCTCTTCTATGTCTACACTGTCTAATGCAGTAGCCACCAGCCACTCGTGGTTACTGAGCACATGAAATGTCACTAAAGTGACTGACATTTTAATTTGATTTCATTTTAATAAATTTAAATTTAAATAAGCACACATGGCTAGTGGCTACCATACTGGACACCAGGCCCAATACCCTGTTGTATTTTCTTTATTGTACTCAATATCTGAATTCTTTTGTTCATAAATTTATGCCAATCTTCTCCCATTAGAATTTGAGCTTCATATAAGACAGACACTTTTGCTGTCTTCATAGCTGGAACCCCAGTGCCTACAACAGTGCCTGGCTGTTACGAGTCACACAAATGTGTTTTATATAGGCATGCTTGTACCCAAAAAGGTATTGATACAATTATCCTCATAACACCCATCCAAGAGTAGGGGTTTTCACCCCAGCATTTGTGCCCCAAGCAATTGTGAGATGTGTCACACTTGTTACTGCTAACCGTGGAAGTATTCACATTTGCAAAGGACTATATTTTTCTAATTCATTAGAGTAGATTTAAGGTTATCTGAATAATAAGCTCATACCTAATTATCTGTATACAGAGTGATTTTCTTGAGTGGAAGGGAGAGTAGGTGACTAACAGCTGGAAGAGAAAAATTGCATATGGGAGTCTGTCACACATGAGCATCATCAGTTATTTCCACTCAAGAAAAAAACAGCAAATATTGTTGAATAATATTGGTTTGGTCTGCTCAGCACCTCTTCTCCCTTGTTTGGTAATGGAACCCCAACACTCCCATACAGGGGAAGATGTCAATCAAGGAGGGGGGGGGCTGTCAATCAAGGCGGCCCTGTCAGCCACACTCCAGCATGTGACCCAGGCTGGCCAATCAGAGTCCTTTGTCAGGCAATGCTGTGAATGTGGGGAGAGATTCCTGCACTTTTGGTCAAAGATCACAAGTTACAATGTTCCTGCTTTGGGCTGCCAATGGCCATCTTGCCCCCAACACAGAGATTACTCTTCTCATAGAAACAAACAGAGCCAAGAGCTGATCAGGAAGAATGAACTCTGATCCAATGATTCTGGTCAAATCCTTGACTCAGGTCAGGCTTAGAGGCAGAGTCACACCTTGGAATGCCAAGTAGTAAGTCAAAAGTAATGCCCTTTTGATTTTTATTCTAATTTGCCTGGGTAGCTGAAGTCCTGACCAAGAGATCAGGTACTGTCATCAACATCTGCAGTTAGACTGGCTTCCCTGAACTTCAGTCTTCTTCACATGTGAAAGAGGGACAAAAACTTCCACTTGGCTAGTTATTCTTTTAGGAGTGATGAAATTTATCCTAAGATATGGAAGTGCTTGAGGGAATTCAAAGGACCGAAGGAAGCCAGGCCTCAGGAAAGGCCTGGTACCACAATCAAGCCATCAGGTTCCTGGGCCAAGTTCCCTCACTTCTTTCTGCTCCTTTCTGGTATTTGCACCTGTCTCCTCTATACAGACTGGCTTTCTTGGCCCACTGGTTCACAGAACAACGAGAAATAACCATAGCCTCTCCGTGTTTACACCTTTCTATTCAGACATTGGGCCAAAATACACTGAAATTTTTGATCCAATTCCCAGATCCTAGGAAAGGGAATCTCATTGGTCCACCCTTTGTCAGAAGACCACTAATGATCCAAACAACAATAATGGGGCAGGTGGAAGGGTAATGGGGTCCAGTTGTACAGATACTGTTCTTGGGCTCACCCTCATGAATGAAGGGGCTGTAGAGCATTTTATATGGACTTACTGAGCTAACATACTGTATATGAAATCATCAGTAAGAAACAGTGGATGGCTACATGGTTCACACTCAAGAACTATAAGTTGAATCTGAACATGTGGCCTCTAGGTCCAAATGAGAAAGCCAGCTTATAAGACTAATCATCCTATAATCAGCTCCTTTAGTGTCCAATAACGAGACTTCCCTGGTTCAAGTAAACAAATTCACCTATGAATTTGAATCCATAAATAAGTAGCAAAATGTGAAAGAACAGACTCAACTAGGGCACTGGGTTTTAGATCGTAATGCTTTATGCATGACAATGCCACGACCCTAAGGCAAAGCCAGATTTTGGGTGCTACATATTAGTAGTATTAAACTATATTTAAAATAATCTGCCCAAGTTGTTCTTCAAAGGAACTCTCACAGTTCCCAATAGACTAAAAAAAAAACTTTCTTCACAAAGCCCAATTTAAGTAAAAAATAAATCATCCCCTAGTTTCTACATCATAATAACTTTGCCATTCCCACTTAGAAGAGTTAAGAAGCAATTAAAAGACAGACACAGACTACTCGGACTCATTATCATGATTATTACTGCAATTTAGAATGTTCTAGCACTTAATACTGCAGTGGTCCATTTGTTCTGGTGATTTACTTCTTCATTTCTCACAGGATGTTAATTAGGGGAAGAGACATAAAGGCCACAGCATATACCATACAAAAGGAGGTGATATCCATCTCCAGTTACCAAGGTAACAAATTATACTAATGTCTTTTCCATCACTACCTAGCATCTTAAACACAAAACTGCTTCTCTGATAAAGAAAAAAAAAAAGTGACAACTGAACAAGTGTTGTTACCAGTATTGTGCCTACTGTGCAGTGCTAGGTTTCCCAAAGACTAACTCAGTATATGCTTGAGATGGGGATTATATGCAGGGGAGGTGAGACAGGGACAGGTTAGAGAATGGAACGGAGAAGAAATATAAGCTTTTCCAGATATATCAAGAATATCTAGAATTTTGCAAAATCTAGAAAAATGGTATTTAATTTTCAGCACACAGTAAGTTCTGTATCATTTCATAAAATGCCAATGTTATTTGAAGGCACATGGAGGGTGATGTGCCCAGATACCGTACTGTTTCCATGCTTAGGGTCTCTTACGGTCTTACTCCAACTCTCCCTCCCATCTTACTCCATGGGGACACTGCAGCTCAGCGTGATTAAGGAATTGTCTGAATGTCCTACAGCGAGGAGGTGGCAGAATCCACACTGGAAACCTGATGTGACCAACTCCAATACCTACTGCATTTTTGGTTATTCTGGGCTGCTTTCCAGAACTGCGGCTTCATAAGATATCATGGAAAAGCAGTCATATATTACAGCATATAATATATTTTCTTGTATTTAGTGAGTGTTCTGAGTATGTTTGAGTGGACTGACCTATTATCTGAATCATAACAGAGTACAGAAATGAGATGTCATGAGTCAAGAAAACAAAAACTAGAGATTAAATGCAATGATACTCCATAGGATTCTGCACCAACTACTCAGGAATAAGATGGAAGACTGTGAGACTGTGATCCTTTTCTCACTCAGCCTTCCCTGTTTATTTCTGCGTTATTGTTTTCACTTCATATGACAATAAGTAAGTGGGATTTAAAAAAAATTAAACATCAGGGGCTTCCCTGGTGGCTCAATGGTTGAGAGTCCGCCTGCCGATACAGGGGACACGGGTTCGTGGCCCAGTCCGGGAAGATCCCACATGCCGCGGAGCAGCTGGGCCCATGAGCCATGGCCGCTGGGCCTGCGTGTCCGGGGCCTGTGCTCCGCAACGGGAGAGGCCACAACAGTGAGAGGCCCGCGTACCGCAAAAAAAAAAAAATTAAACATCAAAATAAAAAATAATACAAGATGGTAAATCCATTTAGTGCCCTGACACCTTATCTGAGATAATGCCCTGGGGAAAATGGATAAACTCCCCTATGCTGACAATACAGACTGGGAACTACTCTGTGGCAAGAGGCAATGACTTCAATTTTGTCTTGTCAATGGAGGTTAACCTTCTCTGTAACCTTAACAAGGTCCATTCCCACCATGCACACTGTGAAGGCTCTGCAACACTTCACCTAATCACTGCACTGTGTTATTTGCTTTAGAGGCCTTTAAGATCAGAAAATGGAATTTTTTAGGCTCCATGTGTCAGGGCATTGGAAAACAAAAATCGTGTGGCATAGCAGAGATATCTAGACTTAAACTAGCAACAAGCTCTTATAGCTGTCAATGATGTAAATATACACACAAAACCCTCTAAGGTTAATATTTTAAAGCCATTTCAATCCTTCTTCTATCAATTTAAAATAGTAATAGCATTCTCTGGGTGCCAAACTGTTTAACAGGATTCACCACACATTCAACCATTCATTCATTCTCTCAGTATTTGCTAGGCTCCTGTCATATGTTGGGTGGACGAAGCAGTAGTGCCCACTAAGTATCCCATGTAATCTACATTTTTTAGCATCCCTTATAACAGGTGTGGGGCGAGTCAATGGGATATGAGCAGATGTGATGCGTGTCACTTTCTATCTAAAGTCTTTGACAAGGGGCTATGAATACCCTGCACTGTCTTTCCCCTTGTCATATTCCAGATGACAGGATGGAAGATGCCTGGGTCCCTGAGTCACCCACTGAAAGATAAATGCCCAGGAAAGCACCTGGTCCCACAATGGCATTTATATAAGCAAGAAATAAACTACGTGTTAATTCCCTGAGGTTTCAGGTTTGTTTGTTATACTGACTAATGCAGTTGAGCACTGGGCTGGGCATATGAAAAGAAGAGAAATAGTATAAATTCCCACCCTAATATACTGAAATCAAAGAAAACTGAAAATAAACATACATTATGGGTATTGGTCTTTCATAAAAATGCTTTCTTAGATTAAACCACCTCAATTCACATTCAGATCTCCCTGCTCACTAGTAATGAAGGCATGTTATTTGGTTGAAAGCCTTCCATTAGTTTAAAAGCTCCAATTGTTGAACCATCAACATCTATAAGAGTGTAATAAAGAACAAAATAACTAAGTGTTATGTAAGCAGAAGCTATAGCCATATTAACATTCATGAGTTTACCCACCACAGTTCCATTCAGTCAATTTAGAAATATAAATACAATAATAAAAATTTCAACTTACAAAGAAGCCAAATGCTTCCCCCCTTCCCCTCCCCACTTGGCCCCAAAAGACAACTAAGTCTGGAATATCAGTTTCTTTGATAACATCTCAATTCTGCTCTAATTATTATGGGAAGAAATACTATTAGAGGGTTACCAAACACAGCAAATGCAATTTGTTGGGAACTGGAATTGTAACTTACATGCTATTGATATAAATTTCTCCCAAGTGTTACCCTTAAAAGGGAAAATATATTTATCTGCCAACACAACCCAAAGAAACATAAATGTCTGACTGTTCAAAAGGAAAAACTCATTTTAGAAATCCCCATGTATATATTTTAGCATCACTTAATGAAAATTTTGTATAAACTAATAGAGGCGATGTGGTATCGTGCTGTGAGTATGTTTGTAGCCACGAAGATCCACTTACAGAAACTATAACACAGACATTGCTTAACCCCTCAAAGCGGTAACCTGTCTCTCCTCAGAAAGCTACTCATTAATGCAAATTTATTCAACTTCATAAGGCCTAGACAAATGGAATTCAGATAAACTCATCTAGTGATAGAGTTGCCTGCAGTCAGGGGTGGAATAAGATGAGAATGTCTATTAGCTTTTCAACCACTCCGGAGAATGAATGCTGTGTACAATTTCTGGATAAAGATGCAAGGCTGGGCTTGCGAGAACAAATCACTGGAAGAACCAAGCACAATTACCAATCATTTAACAGGCTCGGGCTGTTTTGAAGTCTTTGATCTCCCCCAGAGAAGCCACAGAAGCCAGGTCACCAAGAAGCCACCCCAAATTCCAGGGCCATTGTGAAATATTAGCCCCAGGTTTTCCAGAGGGTGGTAATAGAGATCACACCACTTATCCATCTGCTTGAGGTTTCCAAGAAATCCTGCAGGCATCCTAGGAACACGCTGAAAACACAACTCCACTTTGGCTGTGCATCTGAAACACCAGAAGGGAGTGAAAGTTTGGGGGAAGTTGAGGATTATCCCAAAGCTTTGAAAGGAAAAATACATGTGTGGCTTCTCATCAAACGTACTTCCTGTTTCATTACCCAAGGGCAGCCTGGCCAGAGGCCACCCTTTCATGTTTGAACCCTACATTCTCTTCCTAGAAGCGATGGCAGAAGTGCTGTCCATCTCCAGGGAACCTGGATTCCAGGAGGCCATCAGGAAATGAGCATCTCCAGACCTTGCTCGTTCTCCGCAACAAAGCAACACACAGGATCAGACAGTGTCCGAGGACCTGGGGACTCCTGTGGTCATCACAGAGAGGAACGATCTCAGGCCTATAAGTCAGAAGGCTTGGATTCTCTTCTCTGGATTGTTTTTTCACCTGGACAAGTCTCCAACTTTCAGAGCCTCTGTCTCACCATCTGTCAACAAGGCATTTCCACCAGATGACCCAAGGGGTTCCCAACCAGCTTCCATGAGCTTCAGATTCTGGAGGTTGTTCCCAGGCTTTTCAGGCATTTAACACGATCCATCACACTGGATATGGAAGCACAAGTCCACATTTTCCACTAAAGGGTCCGAAATGGAGAAGAAATTAAAATATCCCTGGAAATCAGGAGGCAGCCCAAGTCGACCAGCCATAATCATTAAATTACTGAAAGTGCCATGTTTAAGCTTAAATTTTCCAGGCACATTTTATGTTCTATAACTCATTTATTTGTGACCCTGCATTTATGATTTTTTCTTACTATAAGACCCCCCATTTTAGCAACAGGAACATGGATTTACCACCACCCATGAACTGAAAACAACACTGGTAGTGGGCCAAGGTAGTAAAATAGGAGGAGAAAGCATAATGAGGTGATCCAAGCAGTAGAAAAACATTTTTGATTCTGAGATGCAGGCTCCATGACTGCAAATCCACATGGCTCTGTATCGAGCAACAATCTCAGAAAAAGCATTTTATCTTCAAAACTCCATGAAGAGGAAGGATGAGAAAATTTTTTTAAATGCATGTTCAGACTCAGAAATTCTCAGTGCAAGTGTTTCAGGAGGAGCAGTTGTATTATAACTTTAGGATTTAGCAGGAAGTTCTAAGCCCTATTATAGACTCTACTTGTGTGAATCTGTGCAGGTATGCAAAGTTTGGGAACGAACAGTTTCCTGTGACTTTCAGATTCTCACAAATAATTGAGAGGAGAAAAAATTCTCCTGGATTTTTATAGAATTAACTCCCAAAGGATAAGACAGCCTCCTAAAGATGGTATGATGCTCAAATGAATAAATAGCTATAGAAAGCTTAACAGCTTGCCCACTGAGCATGTACTACTATAAGATCTTAAAATACATCATCTAACCATTTGCTTTTAAGTGTCTGGACACATGTTTTACAACACTGCTCAAACAATTTCTTCTTTTAATGAAATTCTTTAGTAAAATAATGTCTCTCAACGACAGTTCTGTGGCTACAGGATGCATGGAGTAATAGGAAGCATTTTCTGCTACTGAGTTATGATGTCTCCAAGAATGGACGGAGAGAGATGTTGGAGCCACCGCACAGCTCAGGACTCTGTCAATTTCAAGAAACAAAATCCAAAATGGGGGAAATATGGGAGAACTGAGGCTGGCAACACAGGTAGGGAGTAGGTTCCAGAAAGTTCTATAATTAAGGTTTCCCGAACTCCACTCTTTTTTGTGCCATGATCATTTTTTGCTACACTATAGCACCTGTTATGTTCACTAATTAATCATTTGTATTATGGGCACTTCCCTGGTGGTCCAATTGGTAAGACGTGGGGCTCCCAATGCAGGGGCCCTGGGTTCGATCCCTGGTCAGGGAACTAGATCCCGCATGCGTGCCACAACTAAGAGTTCACATGCCATAACTAAGAGTCTGCATGCCACAACTAAGAAGTCTGCATGCCACAACTAAGAAGTCCACATGCCGCAACTAAGAAGCCTGCATGCTGCAGCTAAGAGCCCAGAGTGCCGCAACTAAGACCTGGCACAGCCTAAATAAATAATAAATAAACAAATAAATAAATACAAAACTACAATGAATAAATATCAAATCATTATGCTGTACACGTGAAACTAATATAATGTTAATACTCAATTATACCTCCATTAAAATATTTTTAAAAACTAATTTGTATTATGCTGTTTTTTGGCAGTACACGGGCCTCTCACTGTTGTGGCCTCTCCCTTTGCGGAGCACAGGCTCCGGATGCGCAGGCTCAGCGGCCATGGCTCACGTGCCTAGCCGCTTCGCAGCATGTGGGATCTTCCCGGACCGGGGCACGAACCCGTGTCCCCTGCATCAGCAGGCGGACTCTCAACCACTGCGCCACCAGGGAAGCCCTATGCTGTTATTTTAAAATTTAAATACACTCCTTCTAAAAGGTAACTCTGTAACACTACTATAACTGGGGAAACATATCACAAGCCATAAAAATACAATAAAAACAAGCAGGGGTATTAAATTTTTGCTAACTATAATGGCTTACTCACTCTTGGTTAAAAATTGAGATAATGAAGAATTAGAAAGATGTTAAACATATATTAATACTAAATTGAGACTTTCTTCCTGAGGTTGTCAGGGGGATTACTTGAAAAACAATAACTATGACTGTTGGGCCAATGTCCTTCCCTGTGAAAGTCCACCCAAAATCCTCTCGGGTCCCACCCGTTAAGTAATCACACATAAGAGGGGACACCATGAGAAAGACCACCCTGTGTCATGGAATGGAGAATACACTGAGGAGTTGTTTTTTTTTTGTTTTGTTTTGTTTTGTTTTGCGGTATGTGGGCCTCTCACTGCTGTGGCCTCTCCCATTGCGGAGCACAGGCTCCGGCCGCGCAGGCCCAGCGGCCATGGCTCACAGGTCCAGCCACTCCGCGGCATGTGGGATCCTCCCGGACTGGGGCACGAACCCGTGTCCCCTGTATCGGCAGGCGGACTCCCAACCACTGTGCCACCACGGAAGCCCCCACTGAGGAGTTTTAACCTCAGAAAGGGTCATATCTGCAATCCAAAAATCTCAAGAGACTATGTGGAGATCAGATTGGAAGAGAGACAGCTACAAGGCTAGCTAGAAGACAGACAGAAATCCAAGCAAGAGACAATGATGACTTAAACCAAGAGAGTGGCCGTTGGGATAGAGAGAAACAGACAGGTGAGAGAGATAGTGGGGGTGTGAAGTTTGACAAAATTTGATTACTGGTTGATGTAGGGAGCATGGGAGGAAGCAAGTCAAGGGTGAACCTCAGATTTCTGGTTTATATAAATGAATGGATGGAGGAGCTGTTCTCAGAGAGAGGAAACACAAGAGAAGCAGGTTGGGGTGGAGGAAAGGACCGATGTTTGGTATTAAATATAGTATAATGGGAGACAGTCTGGCATTGTGGATAACCATGTAGGCCCAAGAGTCCGAATGTATGGCCTCAAATCCCTGCTTTGCCACTTACTAGGTATTTTTGTGACGGTCAAGCTACTAATTAATTTGTGCCTCAGTTTCCCCATCTCAAAAAATTCTTTTAGTATTCTTTAGTTGATCTTGGTGGGGCTGGAGCCTCTGCACCTCCCCCATGACCCCAAGAGGAGCCCAAGGAAACCAATGAGACCACTCCAGCATGTTGGCCAACTTTCTTGAAAGGAGACTTCTTCTTTGTTCTAAATGATTTCAGTACTAAAATCTCAAAGCAAAACAAAGCAAAAAGTCCTTTATTCCTGTTTTTCCGCTTGCTGTAACCGAGACTTTCCACACCATTTGCAATTTCGCAGAGGAAGGTAATTCAATTATTTTATTCTCCAAAAAGCAAAAACACTGGCAAACCTTGAGATATCCTGCCTCAGATTAAATCAGGACTCTGTTGATCATGAAAATATGTTACTTTCTTTGCAAATGACAAAGGGGACAGTTGCTCCTGAATCTAGGAGCACGGGGGAGAGGAGCACACCCTTGAGCTTCAGGCTCCAGTGCGACACTCTCTATCCCCCAAGTCGCTTCATTCATTCCCAACTTGCCACGCTATGCGAGGGACTATTTTACTTAGATTTCAGTTCTCCCGAAAGCTGGTGCTCAGAGTCAGAGTGAAAAGTTTGATGCCAACATCTTCAGTGTCAAGTAACTTTGTAAACAAAAAGACTGTTGGTTACAAAATACTTCCTAGTCTCTACCAGTATTAACACTGGATTACAGAGACATCCTGTGGGCTACCTTAATCAGTCCCTTAAAGCTTCAATCAAAGGATAGAGAAACCTAGCATCTCAAAGGGATGTAAGCAATAGACAGTCTTCATCCTGGAACTCAACTTCACTCAGAAAATGAAATAATTCAATTCAAACTTAAATTATTCTTCTAAGTGCACTGAATACTGGTGACCTAGACCACCCTCCTGCTTCTGTCTGCCTCTAATAGTCTTCTTTTCCCCTCTTCCCTTTCATCCTTCTATTATTTCTTTTTCTGTCTCTCTCTCTCTCCCTGTCTCTCTCTCTCTCCTTCCTGCTTCCTTCAATTACAGCCAACATTTGCTAAGTACTTGTATGCCAGGTGCTCTGCTAAATGCTGTTTTTGCATCACTAGATATAATCATCCAAAGATAAAGGTATTGTCTTGGTCCATTTGGGTCGCTGTAACAAAATACCTTTATAACGCTGGGTGGCTTATAAACCATAGAAATTTATTTCTCACAGTTCTGAAGGCTGGGAAGTACCAGGTCAAGGTGTCAGCAGATTCAATGTCTGGTGAGAACACACTTCCTAGGTGACTCTCATTCTGCTGTACTCTCACATGGTGAAAGGGGCAAGGGAGCTCTCTGCAGTCTTTTTTATAAAGGCACTAATCCCATTTATAAGAGCTCCATCCTCATGACCTAATCACCTGCCAAAGGCCCTACCTCCAAATACCATCACATTGGGAATTAGGTTCCAACAGATGAATCTAGGGTGGTCACAAATATTCAGTCCGTATCACAGATTATTGTTATTATTATTATTATCTCTATTTTGCATATGAGGACACTAGAGTTTAAGAGATAAGGCAACTTGACCAAAGTCTCACAATAACTTGCCAAGTCTTGTTCAAGCTAAGACTTGAAGCCTAGTATAGCTGACTCCATAACTACTCTTCTCAACCACTAACCTCTCTTCTTTACCTCCTCCTTCTCCCCTTCCACAAGCCTACATGGGTTCAGGCTGCACTGATGTATTACCAAGCCTTCTCCCAGGTTTACAATTAACAGCACAGAAGGGAGACCACACGGGTTGTCAGCCCACAGAGTTGGTGCCTCTTGCCAGTTCCAATTGGTCAGACCCCCTTTCAGATGCCATTTGGTACTTTGGTTTGAACTTATTTTCCTGGAGACAGATCAACTGCGGCAGTGGTCTATGTCCTTTTGCCATCCAGGACTCCTATTGTTATTTATTTGATATGGGGAAAATCTCACCCTGGACCTCTCATTCTAAGACAGCACAAAAAAAACATATTTGCTTTTCACTTTAAAACCTAATTAAGGTTGATTTTTTTCTACTGAGAACTTTATGGTGCTTCCAGCAAATAGGCTACAAGCCACAGTATGGGAAATCCACCAGGACTCTACAAACTTTTCTTTTTAGACAATCGTGTTTCTTAACCCAAAGGTAACACCACAAAATGATGAAGCAAACCTTTCAACACTGGATTGCCTACAAAACCCCAAGCAACTGTCCCAAACTTTTCACGAGCACCCACTTATCTATTATAATTATAGTGTTGGGCAACTAATGAAACTGAACATGGTTCAGAATCACAACATTATAATGAAGTGGGTCACTTTTTACAACTATTTTATATCGATTGTACTTCTTTTAAATTTTTTCACATGTTTAAATACATTTTTTAAAGTAACTTTGTTGCCCAGGACCCCAAAAGAAATGAATACTATATATAAATAACACTTGTAATGTTACTGAGCAGTGCCAGCCATTGAGGGGAAACAGTTGGCCCAGATCAGCAAATTTCTCTTCCTTTCAAAAATAAAAAAGGCAACAACATCAGCATAATTACTTGTTGTTGTTTTTTTTCTCTGTTAGATTCTGATTGTCTTATTTGCAACAATGGGCAGTTTAACCAGAGTAACACTGATAGAATATTGAAGGAATTAGCAGAGTAAAACTCAATTAATTTAATGCTTTATTTAAAAACGTCTTACTATTCTTTCCTTGATTCAATACCAAATTAATAATAGTAGCAGTAGTAGTAATGCACACATTATGGTAATCAGAATTCTAAAGATAGCCCCATCCAAAATTCCTGTTCCCTGATTATTCAATCAAACATTAATCTGGATGTATTTTGCAGATGGAATTGAAGTCTCAAGTCAGATGACCTTAAAATATGACATGGGGGCCTGACCCAGACAGGCAAGCTCTTTAAAAGAAGAGTTTTTTCCAGCTATTGACAGAAGGGGAAGTCAGTCAGATTCAAAGCACAAGAAGGAGGCAAGCCCTTGATGGCTTTGAAAAAGGAGGGGCCACATGGAAGGGCCAGAGAGCAGCCTCTAAAAGCTGACAGCAGCCCCCAGGGACAGCCAGCTAGGCAGTGGGGACCACAGTCCTACAACCATTTGGAACTGAATTCTGCCAACAACTTGAATGAGCTGGTAAGTGGATTCTTCCCAGAGCCTCCAGATGAGAACCAGCTCAGCTAGTACCTTGAGTTCAGCCTTGTGAGACCTAGAAAACCAGCCAAGTCTACCCAGACTGCTGACCTACAGAACTATGAGATAATAAATTGATATTATTCTAAGCTGCTAGATTTGTGACAATTTATTATGCAGCAATAGAATAGTAACGCACCTACCATATGCATGGCTCTGTGCTAGAGGGTTCAAGATGAAGTGTACACATTTTGATGTGGTTAGTAACTAAGCAGTTTTCCTCTCAGAACATAAACTAAGAGCCATCCCTTCCTTCTACAAATCTAAAGAGCCATGTGGCATAAAGTCCTTTAGTGAAGCGTTATGAGAAAGGCCAAAAGCAAATGGACAATATAAAAGGGTTCATTTAGATGACAAGAAGCCTACTGAAATCCCTCTAGGATGCTACAGATTGAAGGATGACAGAATATGCTGGAAGAGTAAATGTTTATTGAACAACCAGGATTAGTCAGGCACTGGGCTTGAGTATTAAGCTTACGGATCTATTTTAAGGATTAAATGAAAATAAATAAAGCTGTATCAGTAATTAGAATCAGAACTTTTGGGTCTAATTGACTTAAATGATAGAAAAATGTATTATGTGACATAACAGGAGGTCCCAAGTTAGGGCAGGCCAAGCTGGTTCCGTCAATAACTCAGCTTCCTTCCATCTCTCTGCTCTGCCAGTCTGTGTTGATTTTGTTCTCCAGTTGGTAGTAAAGATGGCTACAGATGCTTTGGCCTTGGCATTCAGAAATGATGCTGTCTAGAAGAAGAAGATTAAAATCAAGGGAATATTTTCCCAGACACCTCCTAGTAGATTTCCTCTCAAATATCACTGGCCAGCGTCTGGTCTCATGCCCAAGCCTGGATCACATATGCAAAGGAGGGAAAACAAGGATAAGCTTCTCCCAAAGGGAAGAGATGCCTGGGAATGCATACAGGGCTTCCGGGAGAAGGAATAGATTCCTGAGCCAAATCAGGTTTCCATTAGGATGAAACAGAGGGGTAAGAATGCTGGGTGGGCAACCGAGTATCTCATGTAGAAGCTCCAGGTCTGGCACAAAATACACACTCGAATGTTGGCTGTAATGTTCATTACTTATGCCTTGTCTCACTTAATCCTCACAATGATTCTAAAGGAGAGTTGTTGTTATTATGCTATTTATTATTATTGAAAATATTAAAGATAAATAAACCAAGGTTCAAAGAGATGAAGTTACTCATTCAAGGAAACACTCCTAATATGCAGCAGAACCAGGATTCAGATCCAGGTCCAGTGGACACTAATTCAGAAAAAGTGCTTGCTCTGCTGAAAAACTATAGCGCCAAGAGTCTAGTGTAAATTTTTCTAGCCTCTTTCAACGAGGTTGGGTGACTGTGACATAAATCCAAATGAGAATTAGAACTACTAAGTGGGGACAGATCATTCCTGAGAACCCATGACATATATCCAGCTTCATCAGGAGAAGAGAGTACTAAAACAGACTGAAGGGGAAAAGTCAACCTCTGTGGGCACAAATCACTCCCAAGTGGAACCCTAGGGCTTCCTTAGACTACTTCCTTGACCCCATCTTGCCCTCGTAAAATAGGAAATACAAGGTCCATAGTACCACCGATGTTTCAGTGTTTCTTCAAAGCATTATTATAGCTTAAACTATAGATTGAAGTGAAAGGATTCTGTTTTTCTTTAAAATGCTTGTGTCTTATCTTAGAAAGTGCTAGATTTTCTCTTCATTATCAGGCTCAACCAAGATAGAAGATTTCCTTTCTGTTTGGATTAAAAGGAATGCATTCTTACAACATTTTTGGTTTTGACATCTATTGAGTACATATTTTAAATAACTCATTTCCGGAGACAGGATCATACACATATCTCCTTGGGATGGCATGCTGTAGAAGACAGGAATGATGCAGTTGTAAGTGACAGAAAAAAAAAAGTCCACTTGGTTTAGGCAAAGAACAGGAATGCACTGGCTCATGTAACTGAGGAGTCCAGAAATAGGTCTCACCCGAGGCACAGCTGGATATGACAGAGACTCGAACAATGTCATCTGGATTCTGCCTCACTCTCTCAGCTCTACTTCCCTCTATGTGAGGCTTTGTCAGGCTTTCTCCACACAGCAGAAGATGGCTCTCACAGCCCTGGGCTGACACCTTTGCTGTAGAAGACAGCATGTCCTCCCTGATAGCTCCAGCAAAGTCCCAGGGCTGGGCTCTGATTAGCTCTAACAGGGTTCTATATATCACACTTTGATATAAACAGATCAAAGCATGTGAACCCTGTGGGCTGAGTTGGGGACCAGTGGGTCCCCAAGGAAGATCTGGGGGATACTACTAAAAGGAATGCACGCTGGGCAAGCAAACCACCCTCAAAATGAGAGCTTCCTTCCTACAGCGATAACCCACTCCTCATCAGATCACTGTGAGCCTGGATGGCAACCCAAAGTGCCATCACCAAGCACGAGGCCATATGTATCAAATGAGCAAAAGACAAGGGACAAAGAGGTTCCACACCAAATTCCCTATGCACCAACCATTAGGAGTAGTTTGAGGGTTGTTTTTTTTTTTATTCTAGTCTTATCAGATTGAACCTTGAAAAGCTGTCATTTTTCATAGGTTAAAAACTATTGAACATTGGCAATTTCATATGGTTCACCCTAAAATGAGGAATGGTTTCTGCCTAATTTCACCAAACCCATCCATATTAATAAAAGCTAATGTTTACCTAGAATTGTGCCTTTAACTCTAGCCCTATAAATACTTTAATGAATTATTTTTTTTTAAATCCCTATTCAGGGCTTCCCTGGTGGCGCAGTGGTTGACAGTCCGCCTGCCGATGCGGGGGGCGCGGGTTCGTGCCCCAGTCTGGGAGGATTGAGCCATGGCTGCTGGGCCTGCGCGTCCGGAGACTGTGCTCCGCAGCGGGAGGGGCCACAGTAGTGAGAGGCCCGCGTACTGCAAAAAAAAAAAAAATCCCTATGCAGAGCTATATTAGAAAACAGATCAGCGGTTAACAGGGTGAGGGACTAGGGTGAGGAAACTGACTATCAAGGGGTACAAGTGAACTTTGGGGATGAAGGAAATGTTCTATACAGTCATTATGGTGGTCATTACATAACCGAATGCATTTATCAAAATTCATCAAATCGTGCAATTAAAATCAGTGGATTTTATTGTACATAATTTATACTTCACCAAAGTTGATCATCCAAAAAATTAAGTTAAAAAAAAAAAACCTTATGAAGTCATGTTTTATTGACAAAGAAACTAAAGCCATCCTATATAACTATTTGGCCAAGAATCAGTGGAGGGTGTGTAGTAAGATTCATAGCAAAGTTAGAGCTGAAGGGCCCTTAAAGACATGCTACTTAAACCCCTTCGTGTACTGAGATGGACATCTATCTGTGTTAGCCGGGAAGGTACTCACCACCTACTCCCTCCCACCTTTTGGTAACAACAGATGGATCTGCATGATCTCAGCCCAAGTATTATGATAAGAGATGTCCTCTTCTCTGAGATATAAGCAGTTGGGAGCCCAGTGGAGGCAAATCCAGCATAATCTACCTGAGCGTGAAGACAACATGGAGGAATAAGGAATTGACAGGGAGTAAGAGGGTGCAGGTCCTCATGACACTCTTTGAATCCCTGGATGAGGCCATGCCTGAAATCTGAAGTAGCCATAACTATACATCGGTTATGAGAGCCAAATGGGCTCATTTTGCCTAAGCCAGTTTAATTTGTGTTTTCTGTCATTTGCAATTAAAAAGGTCCTGTTTGTACAAATGTGGAAACTGAAAAGTCTCAGAAGGATCGTGTTGTGAGTTGTAGCATGTCCCCTCAAAAGATATGTTGAAGTTCTAACCTCAGGTACGTGTGAATATGGCCTGATTTGAAAATAGGGTCTTTGCAAATGTAATAAGATGAGGTCATGCTGGCTTATGGTGAGCCCTAAATCCAACATAACTTGTGTCCTTACAAGAAGAAGAGAAGACACAGAGATGTGGACCAACACAGAGGGAAAGTGGTCATGTGAAGACAGAGGCCAAAATTGGAATAATGTAGCTGCAAGCCAAGGAATACCAAGGCTTTCTGGCAACCACCAGAAGCTAGAAGAGGCAAGGAAGAACCCTTTCCTAGAGCCTTCAGAACAAGTAAAGCTTTGCCAACATCTTGATTTCAGAAATCTAGCCCCCAGAACCATGAGATAACAAGTTCCTATTGTTTTAAGCAACCACTTTGCGGTACTTTGTTATGGCAGCCCTAGGAAACTAACACAGATTCTGGTACCAGGAAGAGGAGTACAGCTGTCACAAATACCTAAAATGGTGGAAGTGGCTTTGTTACTGGGTAATGGGGTGAGGGTGGAAGAATTCATGGCACATGATAGAAAAGGCCTAGATTGCTTTGAGGTGACTGTTAGTGGAAACATGAAAAGCAATTCTTGTGAGTGGGATCAGAAAGAAGAGAGCAGTAAAGAAAAAGCTCCTATCATCTTAGAGAATACATATATCATCATCAACGGAATGTTGCTAGAAATAGGAATGTTAAAGGGAGTCTTGGTGAGGGCTTAAGAGGAAATTATGCACACCATTGTAAAGCAATTATACTCCAATAAAAACGTTAAAAAAAAAAAAAAAGAGGAAATGATGAACATATTATGGATACTGGAGGAAAGGTGATCCTTGTTATAAAACAGCAAAAAACTTGGCTGAGCTATGTTCTACCGCTGGGTGGAAAGTAGAATTCGTAAATTATGAACTTGGATAGTTACCTGAGGAGACTTCAAAGCAAGGTGTGGAGGGTGTGACCTGGTTTCTCCTTGCTGCTAATAGTAAAAATCAAGAGGAAAGAGAGAAAATGAGAACAGAATTGTTAAACAAAAAGGAACTAGCACTTGCTGATTTGGGAAAATTTTAAGCTATCCAGATAACAAAATCAGAGAAAGCAGGCTCTAGAGGGAACACCAAGAGCGTGGGCTGGACAAACTGTAGCTGGAGAGATTAGGTGTGTGACTCATGCATCAAATCAACCATCTAAACAGAAGCAGGAATAAAGATGGGATTATCCAGGAGGAATCTGTGGAGAACCATCCTGTCTATTGCTGTGGATCCTCTTGACATTCACGTAAGAATGACAAGGTTTTGAAGACTGCTATATCAGTAGACATATCTGTTTTCAGATGAAAAGAGACAGATGGGATGAAATGAAGGAAAAATGACTCTGAGCCACAGCTTCAGAGGCCAAAGAAGGTGGGACCAATCAGGTGGGGTTGCTACCTGGGGCCCAGAGGGTGGAGCCTCAAGCCACAGAGTATTATTCGCAGGCCTTGAAATCTATGGAACTTGCCTTGCTGGGTTGCAAACTAGCTTGGGACTCATGACCCCTTTATTCCTTCCAATGTCTCCCATATGGAATGAGAATATCTTATCCTATGCCTGTCCCACCATAGTATTGTTGGAAACCAATAACTTGTTTTATAGGTCCACAGGTGGAGAGGGATTTTGCCCCAGGATGGAACATACCTAGAATCTCACCCATGCCTGATTTAGATGGTTTAGAAGATGAGATTTGGGACCTTTTGAGCTAATTATATTTAGGTGAGATTTTTGACTTAGAGGTGATGCTGGAATGGGTTAAGATTTGGGGGATGTTGAGATGGAGTTGAATACATTTTGTACATGAGGAGGATATGAATTTGGCTGGTGGGGGGAAGGGCAGACTTATGTGAGTTGAATTGTGTCCCCTCAAAAGGTGTGAAGTCCTAATGCCAGGCACCTGTGACTTCCATCCTCCAATACCATGAGATAATAAACTCCTGTTGTTTTAAGCCAGTTTGTTGTACTTTGTTATAGCAGTCCTCAGAAATTAATACAGGTAAAGACTCATCCAGCTCCCCAGAGCCAAGCAGTGGCAAAACTGTGAACCTGCTTTACAGAATGATTTAGCTAACAAAGGGAAAAAAACCCAGAAATTACATTAAGTAAACAATTTAATAACTATTTCTTCCACAAACAAGTGGTTGTTCCAATTATTGCATTTATAGGTAGAATGCCTAAGAGAGAGGACAATTAGTAGAGCTTGTGGGTGTATATTTATCTAGATACAGAATGACATAAAATTGGCACTGAGGTTATTATTTTTCCTTAATATAAAGAAAAGCAAATTTGAAACATAACTTAAAATGCAAAATTAGCAAATCTTTTTCACTGAAAACATGAACACGCTATATTCATTAAATGCAGTGAATCTGGCTTGCCCCATATATTCAGCTACACAGAGAGACAAATTCCTATATTTAGCCAATTCTTCAATATTAGCCAACAAGAGCAATTCTTTCCTTTTATACTGTTTATATCAAAGCCAGAGCTCTCTCTCCTGTGTTTTGTACAATCCACTCTATAAGAAATATTCACTGAGTGTGATTAATAACAGAACATGTACTGATTCTTGGATCCAATTCCGCTGCTCCACATTATTCCAACATAGCACGCGAAAGTTAAGGATTCAAAAATACAATTCAACTACGACATTAAAAAGTAGTTTTCTTTTTCTTATTTTTCACTGAAGGGTTGATTGACTGATATCGACCACTCTAAAATAAATAAATACAAGATAGCGTCTCATATGGTTCCAAAGAACCCATTATTAAATTCATTTTGAGTCAAACTGAGACATGAAGAGACACAAAATAACTAAAGATGAATCAATTTCTGCAGAGATGATGTATGGCTCCTCTGATAAATAGAAGGACCTAGCTCGCCTTGCAGTTGGAAAACTAAGACACTGTACTGATGAAATAATGCAGAAGTGAAGCACCTGATACAAAGACTGAGTTCTGGGCAAGAGCAACAGCTGAGTCCAAATGGTTCACAAACATACTAGAGGTCCGAAGTGGTTTGATACATGGTTCAGTGGTGACCACAGAGGTGAAGAGCACGAGGACTTGTTAGTTCATTGGCACTTCTCTACAAGGGACGTTGGGAAGTGTGGGCCTTTCAGCAGCCCTGGTCCTACCTCTTGTTTCACCCTGCAATTTTGTGGTGGAACCAGACATCTCCTACTTTCCACTGGGGACCTGGTGGGGACATAACTTATCTGAGAGTGAAGACAACACACAGGAAGAAGAAATTGAAACACAGGAAAAGTGCACAAGTCTTGATGACATTGTTTGTACCCCTGGATGGAACAAGGTCTAGACTATGGGTCTGGAGGAGATGGTTCCTCCTCTTCCCAGTGAGAGGCTCCCAGTCCAGGCCTCAGCAACCAGTGCTCAGTGATCAGCTCAGACTGGCCATGTGACTTAGGCTAAATTTGTCAGGCCAATCCAGGGGCAACGAGTCTCAGTTCTAAGACACTTGTGTTGAGCTTCCAGGGAAGCAGATACTTCTTTTTCATTTGGCTTTGGGCCTGGTAAGTGGAGTTGGTGCTGTGGTACCTCAGCCCACTCGAGAATAGACTGGCCTAGGACTATGGGACTGAATCATGAACACAGGAAGCAGGATTCAGGTGTTCTTTAACATCATCTGAGCCCCTGTATTCATCCTTGCTTGAAGCCAGATCTCCCCTTGAACCTGTTTGTAAATGTCCTTGTTGCTATGCTACTTTGGGTTGAGTTTTCTGTCATAACTAAAATAGATATAATAAATAAACAAAGTCTTTTCTATTGTTAAATTCAACATGAGCTGGTTCTTTCCAGAACCTCTCCCAGAGGTATTACTGAAGGACTTGAATCCATTTACCAAGGACTCCAAGAACTCCAAGAATAGAATGATCCATCCTGGCATGACCGGAAATGCCATCTAAAATAGCTCAAAGGTTGGTTCACAGGAATGTGTGTCATTATAAGAAAGACATCCTCATAGCTTTCTTCCACCATTGCCAAAGCACCACTTGTAAAAGAATAGGGAAGTTGGGCTCTCTGGCCCATATTTTCCCTGGTATCTAACTATGACTTAGTAAGAACCAAGCAGTGTCTTCCCTGGGTGTCAGTAGAAGCAACAGATGGGTGCCCTCCTGTCATTGTTCAAGGCCAAGAAGAATCTAAACAAACAAAAGCTCTATACTGCTCACCGGCCACAAAGGCCCCAGCATACCACATGAGATGGAGAGCCTTCACTTCTGTGGTCTGGCTTACGAGCCCTGTGTATTCTACGTTTGACTGACATGAAAACAAAACACTGGAAATAGCTCATTTTCTGGAAACTTCTTGTTAAAGCCATTTGAGGTTCTTAGGCTTGAACCAGTCAGGACCCCTCCTGAAATACAGCCTTTGAAGCTACTGATGTGCTCCTCAGACAAGTTGCTTTTCCAGGATTTCTCTTCTATTTTCTTTTCATACTTCCCCAATTTTAATCATCTTGGCAAAGAATACATTGTTAATACTTTCACCCAGAAAAATACAATTTCTCAGATTTCTCCCCCCCCCATAGATAATTTTTAAGAAAAACAAAACCTACAGCTGCCATTCATGTGGCAGTTTTAATCTATTTTGAATTGGAACAGATTAGCACTCAGAAAAAGTTGTATAACACTGATCAAAGGAAAATGAGCTCAGAACGTCTGGTTCACAACACTGGAAAACAAGGACAGTCTTGTTGGCTGAAAGAAGTGCCTATTGTGTAATTAAGCGAGATGTCGGCACTGGGCTTGAAAAACGTTCCTCCTGGGGCACCCTCCTCCCAGATCCCACCTTGAAGAATCTGGAATGTGGAAGAAGCCTCATCTGTGGGGCAGACAGTTCAGAGACACTCTGTTCCAGGGGAGTAGAAGATGCAGAGAACCCTCGTAGCGGGCTGGGGATGGAATGCCAGGGCAGGTGTGTCAGACCCCACACACTGCAGGCGCCCCAGCTCTGCAGGAGAGATGGAAAAGTCATCTGCAGCCTGAATTCTGAGATGGCTTGGACATCACCGCCATGATGCTTCCTTAAATATCATCATTTAGGAATCCCACCATTAGGATGAAACACAAATATGATTTGATCAAAAATAAGCAGTACTCCTTAAGGATAGGAAACAAAAGGACACCCCAAAACGTGAAAAATGACAAAAGGTGAACATCCATTAATTCTGAGTGATAATCTTGGTGTTTGTTATATTACTCATTGTCCTTCCCTGAAAGTTTTCTTTTCTTTCCTTAACATTTTTATTGGAATATAATTGCTTTACAATGGTGTGTTCGTTTCTGCTTTATAACAAAGTGAATCAGTTATACATATACATATATCCCCATATCTCTTCCCTCTTGCGTCTCCCTCCCTCCCACCCTCCCCATCCCACCCTTCCTATCCCACCCTTATAGCTGGTCACAAAGCACCGAGCTGATCTCCCTGTGGTATGGAGCAGCTTCCGACTAGCTATCTATTTTACATTTAGTAGTGTGTATATGTCCATATATACACTACCACTCTCTCACTTTGTCCCAGTTTACCCTCTCCCCTCCCCGTGTCCTCAAGTCCATTCTCTAGTAGGCCTGCATCTTTATTCCCATCTTGCCCCTAGGTTCTTTATGACTTTTTTTTTTTTTTAAGATTCCATACATATGTGTTAGCATACGGTATTTTTCTCTTTCTGACTTACTTGACTCTGTATGACAGGCTCTAGGTCCGTCCACCTCACTACAAATAACTCAATTTCGTTTCTTTTTATGACTGAGTAATATTCCATTGTATATATGTGCCACATCTTTAGTTTTTTAAGGAACCTCCATACTGTTCTCCATAGTGGCTGTATCAATTTACATTCCCACCAACAGTGCAAGAGTGTTCCCTTTTCTCCACACCCTCTCCAGCATTTCTTGTTTGTAGATTTTTTGATAATGGCCATTCTGACCGGTGTGAGATGATATCTCATTGTAGTTTTGATCTGCATTTCTCTAATGATTAATGATGTTGAGCATTCTTTCATGTGTTTTTTAAAGACAAAGCAATAGCACAGTATGGAAGAGGCCCGACTTGTGGGCCCAGACATCTGCCTCTCGCCTCTTCCCTCCCCCTCACCACCTGTGGGGCCTCACCTAAAGCAGCTCCCTTTTGAGGCCTCACTTTTCCATCTGTGTAGAGAGAGGTCTTTCTTCTCTATGCTCTATGGATTTGTCCCCCATGAAACTTTTTGACCAAATTGGCCAAAGTTTGGAAACTGAGAACCTGAACAGGTAAGGGCATTGATTCTGAGCGTATGTGGATGTCAAAAGAAGACGACAGCAGATTAATCAGGAGACATGGAGAGTGTAAACTTGAAGCATCTTGTAAAACTGCAGATTGGCAAAGCAAGACATAAAAATGTCCCCCTTCCGTGAACACAGGTACATGAAACCCAGCACTGAGGCGATTATACAACTAATACAGGAAGTCCAAACCTGCTCTGAAGTTTCTTTATTACTAGAGCTGCTTCTATCAACCTACTTCACCACTCATTCAGTTCACGCAGAGCAAACACACCAACGGTCACCTACACACTGGGGCAGCTTCTATGACAGGCACTGGAGATGCAACAAAAATGAAGTGGTTCCTGCCTTCAAGGAGCTCTGCGATAAGGGATGAGAACACTTGTAAACACCCATCCCTATAAAACAAGGGAGTTTCTGGGATAACTGTACAAACACAGCACTATCAGGCCCCAACTCCTCTCCTCCCATTTTAGTTGTATCCCCTTTTTTTTTCTGACTACCAAAGTAAGATGTTTGTCACTAAAAGCATACACATTACAGAAATGGGACATGAAAATTGTACGTGCCCCAGTGCTCCCCACCTCCTTCCCTCTAAGAGATAATTACTGGCAATAATGATGTGGATTCTCTACTTTCTCCCCATTCATATATGAATGTGTGCGTATGCATGCATATACTGTATGTGTATATATACACACACACATATATAGATATCTATAGCTGTATCTGTATCTATATCTATATACAGATAGATGTAGATACCTTCTAAGCATGATCTTCTGTAAGCTGTTTTTCTCTATGAACTACTATAGCTCAGAGTATACAGGTCAAGAATTCTTGAGACCCCAGGCTAAGATCTGTCTGTAGACATGTTTTGTTTGGCCCAAGTAATGAGGTATGCACGATGTTTTAAATTTCAGTTTGCTGCCAACACTTTTTTTAAATGGGATGGTTCACTTCAAAATGCAAATGTCCAGCTCTGACAACAGTGGGCCTACCTTGGCACATGGCAGCAGCAGCTGGAGATGAGCAGTGGTGAACTAACTTGGAGGGGCCGTGTGTTATGCTTGTCCCACTCTCTTCCCCTGCCATTGTATCCCTGACCTGAGGCTCAGAATCACTACTGCTTATCATCTGACACCTGGGTGACTGGACTCCTACCTGTTACCTGCCTGGCTCAGATGGGCTCTGGAGTTTGCAGCCTCTGGCACATTTAGTTCTAACTCATTCATGGTCGGCACAGGCTCACTTTGTTCAAGGGGGAGGGGAGGGGTGAGGAGAGGATGATTTCATGGAGGAATGAGCTTAGGTAGACTATTCCTCAAGAAAGAGAATATCTATCTCTGAAGTGTTAATAAAAGGAATTCAGTTATTTGTAATAAGGAAACCCTAAAAGCAGTACTGAGTAGTAAGCAAGGTTCTGAGTAAGGAGTCTATGGTCACGTTATTCAGAAATATATAGCTCTGAGGGTCTCAACATTCAGGACAACCATTAGCTTAAAACCAACAAAAGTGAGAACTATGTGCTCCTGGCAGCTCTGAGTGCCCCCTGGGGAAGAGAGGTTCGGCTCCATCAGGCCCTAACTCATGTTACTTGGCCTCCTTGATTTGTCTATCATCCCAGGATAGCTGCTCATGGACAAAGTCAGATAGAAAAGTACAAGAAAAGGAACAGATTAGTTTATGAAGAGGCCCACTGCATCTGCCAGGGTTCTTTGGTCGCAAGCAAAATATATTCACTATGGCGATTTAAACAAGGGGGAATGTTTGGAAAGCACTCAGAGACCTCACAGAATCAAAAAGACTGGAGAGCAAGACTCGAAAAAGAAGGAACGAGGACCACCGTGGAGTTCCAAGTGGCAAGAATTATTCAATATCATGGTCAGGAAAATGCCAGAGAAAGAGCATCTGGGACACTCTGCTTAATTTGAAGTCCTGGGAAAGTCTAACAGGTCAGGTTTGGGACGGGGGCTTCCCTCTGGCTGGGGGAAAAACTAGGCACCTTGGTTAATATATTCAAACAAGGACATTCATCGAGGAAGCATCCAAATGAAGGTGGGAACCGATGATAAGGGGGAAACAGTGTGCCATACTCATCATCTCTGTGACATTCTATGTGGCCAAGCCTCCACGCTTTCCTTGCCTTGCTGGGATAAATTGGTAGTTTCAAGTTCATTGCCAATGTTAAATAACACAATGAGGACAACCAGAAGCAAAGAGAATTGGAGTACATAAAAACCAAATCGTCAGCCTACTCTCCCCCCAACAAAACAAAACAGCAGCATGTTTGCAACAGAATTTTGTAAAGCAAAGATGACTTTGTAGCCATTTTGATCTGTGACCCATGACTCAGATCAAAGGAAGAAACCATGAAAGTCCTTCTCCTTCCCAATCTCTTCTATCTGCCTGTGTTAAAGACAAGACGTGGCAAGAGACAAACATGAAGACTGAACACAATCCTACTGACCCTATAAGGAAAGGATGCTGTATATGGAGAGCAGACCCCAGGACCAAGCCATCTGTGCAAGATGTGTCTGCTCCTCCTGGTAAACATTGGGTGCACATGCCAGGTGAGGGGAGGAAAGCATACCCCATGCTGGTCCTTCCCCCTCTACCTTTCTAATTCTTCCTAGCAAAGAAGCCTCAAAGAATTAAAAGCCGTAGTTGTGGATTCCCTATATGACAATCCAGTGTATGGAAACTGGAGCCTGCCAGTCATGAGTTTTGCAACAAATTAACCACAACCTAAGGCACTGCCTAAAGGGAGCTGTGCCTCATTATCATGCCCACTCACCCACCTCCCAACCACACAGACACACATACACTTAGGCGACAAAACTAAACAACCCAGAGAAAAGGCAGACGGCTGGTGGTAGAGAAAAATTCCTGGTGTAGCCTGAATTCCCCAGAGACTGGTTCTGGTGTATAAAGATGCCACTTAACCCCCTCACTATATGTAGTCTCTTTCACCAATAAAATTAGAGGAATTTATTCAAGGTGCTTTTCTTCATCAACAGTTCCCCTTTGCTTCCTTCCCCATGGACTTTCATTCAGCACTTCTGTGTGCCAGGACAAATATTCCATCTTTAAATGTTCCAAGCAGCCCTTCTCTATAAGTAGGTATTAATAGCCATTTCTAGAGACAAGGCAGGGTTAGAGAAAAATGGATCATGTTCAAGTTCCCAAGCAGTCAGCAAATAGAGGGATGGTTTCACATCCACCAAAAGCCCAAGCTCTTTCTCTGTCCTGTCTCTGACCTTCATCTCAGCAACTCACGAAGTGGCTGACCACAAGTAAGATGGGAACTCTGTTTCTCAGAGGATCTGGCCCAGTGCTGCACATACAGTAGGCCCTTGCCCTGTCCATATATATCAAATGGATATAGACATGGTTGATTGGGTTAATGAAGGAGGGATTCATGGGTGAATAAATGCTGACTTAGGGAGCAACTGAATTAAGCTATTTCAACCAAGGGGCATGATTCTTAACCCTCTTCAGCTAAAGATTTGGTGCTGCTGTGTGAATCTCAGTCCATGACAGTGCATTCAACTCAAGGAACAAAAAGGCCACCCAACAACTACTTAAACAAGTAAGAGGTTTATGTCCAGAAGTGGGCAGTTAAGGGCAGGTGCAGCTGTTCAAGAACATTCTCTGAGGTATCAGCTTCTCCCATCTTGCTGGTCTACCATCCTTAGCCTATGGCTTTCATCTTCGTGGTAGCAGAATGGCTGCTGCAACTCTAGGCATAGCATCTGTGTTCCAAGTAGGAGAAGGCAAAAGGGGAAAAGTTTTCTCTTCACCCATCTTTGTTTTTAAGTGATGGGAGAAATCTTCTCTAGGAATGTCTTCCAATATCTCATTGGCCAGAACTAGGTCACATGGGCCTTCACAGATGAAAGGGAGTCTGGGAGATCAAGGAGAGGAAGGCAAGGGAGAAGGGGGTTAAAATAGGCTCTGCAAGTTATCCTCTAGAGTCCACCATAATGGATTCATTACGTAAGCCATTATCAATAATTTAAGCAGATTCAAGCAAAAAGAATGGTTCTTTGTGATTTTCTTTGTTCAAAACCCAGTATAAAACCGTGCATAATTAGAAACTTGAAAGTAAAAGTGTTTGTGTCTTACCATGCCAATCAAATATATCATCCTTCATAACTTATTCACCCCATGGGCCCTTGTTGGGTCAAGGATAATTTTTTCAGTGAATTATATCAGGCACATAAAAGGCACTTTAAAATGTTTACTGAGCTAAACTAGATCTCCTTTATCTAATAATGAAGAAGAAAAGCAAGTACTAAGTGCCGAGTGCCATAGACTAAAAAAAAATAGAGGACACCATTCCTACCCTTAAGGACTTTGCAGTTCAGCAAGGGGCACCAGGAACACCAGTACATACTACAGAACAGTTACTTGCTAGACTTTGGCAATGAGATAGAGGCAGCCTGAAGACAGGAAGGAGGAGCACAGTTAGGGTGAACTTCCTGGGGAGGATGGAGATTGCTGGACCTTAAAGAAAAACATCTCCAGCTGCTGACATCACTCCTAACACCACTGTTAGCCCCAGGAGCAGGGCTCAGAGCTGGCTGCTCTTCACACCAATCCCCCAAGGCAGGTATGAACATTCCCAGTCTAGACGCCGAAAGCCAGGTCCACCTGAGCTGAGCTGAATCTCTGGAACTGGAGAGGAGAGAGGTGGGGAGCACTCCAGACAAGGAGCACAGCAGGAGCACACATCTAGGGTATGGGTAAGAAAAGGGTGGGTCACAAGCCAGCCCGGCTGGGTGCTGGAAGTGAAGGGGAGTGAAAACAAGGCTGGCCTGGGAAGATCCAAGGGCCCTCTGAATGCAAGACTTGCCAGTCTGATACTGGACTTGCCAGTATCAGAGTATCAGAAAGACCATAGTTATTAAGTGTAACAGTGACATGATGTAAATGTTACATTAGAGAAGCACATCTGGATAGCTGTGTAGCAGGGAAGAGGGAAAGGGGCAGGTAGGAAGGGAGGAAACAGTGAGAGCTGGTTCCACCCTTCCTGATGTGAGAGGAGGACTTGGTCTCCCATGGTGAGGAGAGCGTATGTCCCAGGGGTAAAGGCACACTGACTTAGGGAGTTTGCCAGTCATCAGTCTTCTCTAACTGCCTCCCCTGGGGCACGTTTTATGACACAAACCTGTCCCCTAATCATGGCTTATTGAACCAGGGGTGGGTACACGATGAAAACACAGCCTCGGTTTCTCCCTCCTAGGAACGTGGGATCAGGACTCAAACCCTCTAGTCCGTCAACTGCAAGCACTGGCCTCAGAAAGGCACATCAGTTCAGGGCTGGGGCCCACATCCCTGGCAAAGCAGAGAAACCAGGTCTGCAACAAGGCTGAAAAAAAAGCAGCAGACGCCAGTGGGTGGGAGAGAGACTGCCTTGTTTGCTAAGAACTCTCCCCTTCCTGACTGCAGACCTTCAGGAGGCCTGGCTATTCTGTTGCCCTTTGGTTCCAAAAGCTAACTCTCTACCCTGATTTACACACACACACACAAAAATAACTCCTTTATGCAGGCTAGCTTGAGGGGGTTTCCTTCACTTACAAGCCCAGTAACTCCAATGGAGACAAAGACATTTCAAAATAAGACACGATATGGGCTGGACAAAGGTGAGAGATGGGCTGGACAAAGGTGACTCCAGGCTGCTGGCTGTGATGTCCAGAAGGTAGGAGGTGGGCACCTCCAGTTGCCATACGATCAATATGACAGGAGGCACTGGGCAGAGTGATGAGGCTGCTTTACAGCTACTGATCCTGAGACAATGGCAAGGTTTCTCACCCATGCCAGCTGGAAATATGGACCCAGCCAGCCAAAGTGACCAACCCATACCTGGTCAAAGATTGGGTACTGGTATCCCCACATATCTTGTTCAAACTTATAGGACAGGCACAAGATGTATGCTTGCTCCTTCATTCCAATATTCAGTTCTTAACAGAAGCTACCAGAAAACTACAAGAGGAGAGCATAGAAGCTCTGAATCCTTTCCCCACATCTTGCCCTACACATCTCTTCCATCTGGCTGCTCCTAAGTTATATATCCTTTTATAATAAACCAGCAATCCACTTACATCTCCTCATTTTACCAGCTTCTAAACTCCTCAGTGAAAAGCTCAAGATAATGAGCACGGAAGGAAGCAGTTCTTAGTATGAGAAGGCCTCACCTTGCAAAAAGGATTTAGTAAATCAGACATAAACCCCGGTCGGAGATGTACCCCGGGTCCTAGACACAGGTCCAGTCCCCCGATGCTTCAGAGCAGAGACGGTGCCTCCAGTCCCCCAGCACACAGCACCCTGGGTGCCTCAGACTTGAGATGTGCCCCTCAGGCGACTCCACGACCCTGAGGAGCCCCTGACAGGACAGCCGCCTGACAGATGGATTGGAGACAAGATGGCAGAGAAAAAAACCTTAAGCTCACCTCCCCTCATGAGAACACCAGAAAACTAAAACAAAATGTATATTTTACCAAAGTAAAAATGGCAGATTAATCTTTTTGATGTTATATAAAGCTTAGATCAAGTATATCATTTGTAAAGATGATCACCAATATACTAGTGCCTCTCTTAATGATTGTTAAATTACCGCTTTAATGGAAAATTAATGCATTTAATGTCTCTTACTATTATGATTACTTTTATGCAAATTTAGAATGGTAATAGCTGACAAACACATTACTCCCCTTATCATAATTTAGCCATCTAAATGCCCTTGCTACAAAAGAGAGGTCAACTTAAATGCTTTTAGTAATAATTCAATCTTTCTTTTAAACAAAGAAATATGCATTAAATATACACTGACTTCTTAAAGACTTTTTCCATCTCCCAGGGAGTTGCTCTGAAAATCAGTGGCAAATGCTCATCCTGATTTCCTAAAGCAACATTTATTTAGGAAGATTTTCACAACTGAAAATTGTTTGTAAGTCTTCATGCCCCTTATTTGGAGACAGGTAAAGACAAATCACCCATCGTAAGGAATATCATAAAACACAAATTAGTAACTAAAATCCCCTACATGTCAGCTTCCAAATTATTTTTCCAACATATTTTGGAAGTAACCCACAAGAAAGTTAAGGGGAAAAAAAGATTTACTTAGAAACCAACAGATTTTCCATATTCAAATAGCATTAGTAGCAATAAAGGAGTGACTCTGCCCCTCTTCCTACTACCCTTCCCAAGGAGTTAACAAAGCCTTTCTTGTCCTCAGAGAAACTTTAGTTAGCCATTTGATCATCACTAATTTACCATAATTCCATTTGTCTCTAATATTTTCCTTAATACGACCCCTACAGAACTCATATATACAGTGCGTGTACATCTATATATACGTCTCTTCCCCACACCCCACCAATGTGCTGTCAAGCATCTATAATGTCTGTCCACTTCTGGCCAGTGAGTGACAGTGTACCAACCTGCAAACACCCTTAGCCAAAGAGCATCTGTCTCCCTTGCTACCTGAGTGCAGTGTTGGCACCTCTGTTGCCATTCACTGGACCTCCTGACGAGCTGTGTTTAACCATCTTAACTGACCAGAGATATGCAGGGAATTCATGTCCACCCACGCTGTAAAAAATCAAGGAAGAAAAGAATGGAGCGAGTTTTCTAGTGGCCCCAGGAATCCTCAAGGAAATGGACCTGTAGGCAATCAGGGATCCTTGAATATAATGAAAAGACTTCTTAAACATCCTTGCGGTCAGGGAGGAGTCAGTGACCAGCAATGTCTGAAAACCCTGGCTGAAGGTCTACCATGATGTACAGGAGCACATCTTCTGATTCTCTTAGAGCTTGCATTTCCAGGAAAGCTATCCCCTGCTAAGTGGGATCTCCAAGAATCTGATTTAGCATATGGGCCAGAATGAGCCAAAGAAACAATACAGGGGAAAATACCCAAGGGGTTTTGTTTCAATTAGAAAAATTCAAAACCAAACACACACATACTCAAGGAACCTCCAACAAGCATGCCCATTATGCACTGTTTGTAGTGGCTAAAGCCAGGAAAAAATGTGTCTCAATAAAGGAATAGAAAATTAAAGTGGTGCATTCATATCTAACATGGTGGTTATGAGGAATCATTATAAAATAATATTGAATAAAAAAGCAAATTACAGAATGTCATGTAAAATATGAAGGCATTTATGTAAAATCCTCATAAGTCAACACTCTGCATTTTGTAAGGTATGTAATCATGTTTGGAAAAAATGTCAGGAAGGAGAATCACCAATTTGAAATACTGGTTGTTCTAGGTATATAGGTGCATAATTTATCACAGTCTACTAATAGAGATGTTGCTAGTGACATGTAGAAAGTTTACACGTATTTAACTCCCTTTACACTCCCCACTTTGTAACTATAATTGTCTTGTTTTCTCTACATACACTGAGCACCACATTTGGTTTTAAAATTTTTGCTTCAACGATAAAACATGATTTAAGAAACTTATGAGAAGGACAGTCTATTATTTATATTCATTTCTATTTTCACCCATTCCAATGTTCTTTCCTTCCTGAAGCTCTAAGCCTTCTGCTATAATTTCCCTTCTGTTTAGAGAACAACCTTTAGCCACTCTTTAAAGGTACCAAAAAATTCTCTTAGCATTCCTTAGCCTGAGAATGTCTTTATTACCCTTTATGCCTGAGGGATATTCTTGCTACAATTTCGGTACTGAAAAGATATTCTACTACTTCCTCTGGGCTCCATGGATTCAGTTAAAAAATCTGTTGTATTTCAAGTAAGTGTTCCCTTAGAAGTAATAAGTCAATTTTTTCTTTGCTTTTAGTTTTCAGTAGTTCTGATGTATCTTCATGTAAATTTCTTCGGGTTTATCCTATTTGGAGTTTATTCAGCTTCAGCTTCTTGGATCTGCAGGTTTCCATCTTTCACCAAATTTAGGAATTTTTCAGCCATTATTTCTTTGAATACGTTTTCAGTCTCACTTTCTCCTCTCCTTCTTGGTCTCTGATGATATGAAAGTAAGTTCTTTTTTTTATTATCCCACAGACCACAACCCTGTCCTGGCTCTATTCTTTTTTTAACAATCTATTTATCTGTTTTTCAGCCTGGGTAGATTCTAGGATAATTTCTATTGATCTGTCCTCAAGTTCACTGATTCTACGCTCTGTCATCTCCACTCTACTATTGAGCCCATCCAGTGAGTTTTTCTTTTATTTTGGTGATTGTATTTTTCAGTTCCATAATTTCCATTTGATTTTTTATAACTTCTAGTTTTTAGTTGAGATTTTCCAATTTTCATTTGTTTCAAGAAAATAAGTAATTGCTTGTTGAAGTATTTTTATGAGGGCTTCGTTAAAATCACTGTTTGATATTTTAGATAAAATCCAACCTCTGATTCACTCTTGATTCATGTTAGTTGTTTTCTCATTCAACTTGTGATTTTTCTTGGTTCTTGGTATGACGACTGATTTTCAATTGTACCACTGGACATTTTGGATATTATGAGACTCCAAACCCTATTCATCCTTCTCCTTTAGCAGTCTCTCTCCCTGTTGGGCTGTAGCTGGAGGGCTGGGTGAGTGTGTATGTAGCTTCCCACTGGGCCCTGTCAACACTATCTCAGCAAAAGTGGCACACTGAGTCACATCACCTTATTGCATTCAGGTGGGGTGGCAGTTCAACTCTCCCCTCGGCCCTGCTGATATCTTCCCAATGAAATGGGGCTCCAACTCACATCACCTTTTTAGCTCTGTGTAGATGTGTACGCTTAGCTTCCTGTTGAACTCCACTGCCACTGGAGGAGTAGATGGGAGATGTGAGATACTATTTTATTGCTGCAGAATGGACAAGGAAGCCCAGCCCCCCACTGGGTCCTACTACCTCAAGGGAGGAGAGAGCAGAGTGCTAACTAGCCCACCTCCCACACCCTCATTCCACTTTGTTGATGTCAGTGGAGGTTGAGGCTCAGCTGCCCACTGGGTATACTCTCACATGGGTTGGAGAGACTGGAGTACTGTTATCTCCACCTCACACCATCCTCATCAGTCTCACTGATGCCATATGGGACCCCACCAGCACTGGAGGGGTACCAGGGTGGGCCAAAACCAGGGGGCCAACTATCTCTGCTTTACACTATGTCCTTCAGTCTCATTGCTGCTGTGTGGGTGGGGAAGTAGAGGGTCAGCTTCCCACCGGGTGGGAGAAAGGAGAACACTGATGAGCCCCAACTTGCACTGCTTCATTTAGTCTTGTTGACACAGGGCACTGGTGGAGACTCAGCTCACTCTTGAATAGGAGCACTGCCTGTGTCCCCCTAGCAGGGGCTGGAAGCTCAGGTTCCCACTCAGCCACACAAATACCACACAGTGGGAGCAGCTGCCACTGCCTGCTTCAGTCAGGCAGGGAATGGGAGACCAGCTTCTTGCTCAGTCCTGCTCACACCACCAGGTGGGGGAATTGAAGCGCTGCTGCTTGATTGTACAGGTTGGGAGCATGGGGTGGAAAATCAGCTCTCTACTTGGCTCTGCTGAAACCATAGGGGTGGTGAGGGACTATTTTTTTCATTGGTATTTGGCTGGTATAGGGTGAATATTGCCTAAAAGGTTTTCTGCTCTTAGGCCATTCTTTTTCCTGTCCGCTGTCTAGGGGAACAGGATTTTCTGGTAGTCTCTGCTTATTGGCAGTCCAAGTGGGAGGCTTCTGGCATGCTCTGTTCATGATGTATGAGAAGTAATAAGGAAACCCAGGGGATCCACAGCCATGTGGTTCCTCATGTCTGAAGGTCCTTAGGCCATCTGTCTTCTTCTTTCTACCTTTCAAAGTCTTCCTATGTTCATTCTTTATGTGACGTCTAGAGTTTTTAGTTGTACGTGGGAGGATCTGGGTATAATGAGGTTACTCCATCTTTCCTAGAACTGGATGGATCAGTAATGCTCTAACATTTTTAAAGGAGGAATGATTCAGGTATTACTTTGTACAATTCAAATTTTAATTTTATAGAACCCTAAAGAATATTTGTTCAAAGGAAAACTAACTCCAGGAAGGAATATCTGAAGGTGACAGCTCTACCATTTCCAGAACACATTCATTCATTTGACATTAATCTATTGAGCATCTACTAAGTTGCAAGCACTGGCTAGTTGCTGGAGTTTACAACCACCAAGAAGATAAGAGACACTGTCTCCATTCTCACAGAGTTTACAATTTGAAAGAGAGGCAGATATTGAACAAGTAAATAAATACCCAGCTAGTCACAACTGTGATAACTGTCCCACTGAGCTGTATTTGCTCCTCCCCTTCCCAGCCTCCAATGTAAATTAAGCTCAACACAAAGTCATTTTATTATCCATTTCACAAGTGGATTTGTGTTCCTTTTTTGCTTTGAATCAAAACATCAGCTCTATAATGTTCTGATTAAAATGTGTTAGCCTATCTGAATTAAAACCTCTTGATTTTTTCTTAAAGAATTCCATCACTTCATTAATTCAGCCCAAGCAAAAGGAGTGGTTTAAAAAAAAAAAAAAACAACCTTTAGCATCAAGCAAGTCCCAGTAATTCTTGGTCATTATTTGCAATTGGAACTTACAAGATACAATGCAGACAGCATGAATGGGGAACTTCCAAACTGTCAACCTTTACTATATCCTCATTTTATATTTTAATTAAAATAAATTAAATACAGATAAACTTCCTTAAAATTAACACCTGGAGTGATTTAGAAAAAGAAAAAAAATCATAAACAGCAATATACATATGCTGAAAGCCTCACAATCCTAATATATTTGTAATATTTCAGTAAAACTTTAACAGAATCCTAACCAAGCCTTGTGAGAAGAAAGACATGAAATGGGTCTACTGGCAGTGAACACGTAGAGAAAGTGATTTCAATGCTTTTGTTTTCAGGGGCAAACACACAGATAAAGAGCATGTTTTTACTTCCTCCTTTAAAATGGAGTCCAGTATTTTGAAGAACGGCATTGTATTCTAGAATCCACTTTGTTACAGAAATGCATTTGCATTTTTTTCTCTACTTACATTTTGATATTAGCATCTGAAAACACACAATGAATTAAGAGATCCAAAACAAACACAAACTTTGTTTATCCCCAGCAAGAAAAAGCTTCCTTATTTATTTTGTGATAATAAAAGTAATATAATTCCATCATGAAAATTAGAAGGCACAGAAGGATCAAAAATTTTTAAATAGCTATAATTCTACTATTCTAGTGATAGTCATAAATAGTCTTTTAGATGTATGTCTATGAACACCCACATTTGTAAAAATGGGACCACAACAGTACAAAAGCATTTTAGTTTCTCTTTTATTTTGTTTTGCCTGAGAATGTAGCATGACCATCTTTTCACATTAATGAACATAGACTTTCAACGTAGTTTTTTTTTTTGCGGTACGCAGCCTCTCACTGTTGTGGCCTCTTCCGTTGCGGAGCACAGGCTCCGGAAGCGCAGGCTCAGCGGCCATGGCTCACGGGCCCAGCAGCTCCGCGGCATGTGGGATCTTCCCGGACCAGGGCACGAACCCGTGTCCCCTGCATCGGCAGGCAGACTCCCAACCACTGCGCCACCAAGGAAGCCCTCAATATAATTTTTATGGCTATAATTTATCTCAACCCCCTAACGATGGACATTAGGCCTGAACAACTATCAATACATTTTATAAGTACATATTTTGACAAAGCTACAAGTTTAGGTTTATTTGAAGGACATAAATTTAAATATATATATAATATTATTGTACTACATATAGTACTACATATAGTACAGTATTTTATATATATATATATATTAGTTATTGTGTGAAAGAATTAGTTCTCAAGCAAATTTCCACAATAATCAAATAAATGTAGAGAAACCCTCCACTGACAGTGTCTTCATAGATTTAAGGTATTCACTCTACTCTGAAAGTGCTGGTTGCTGAAGTCATTATAGGTCTGGAGGAAACTCAACAGTCTAGCTGGTTTTGGACTTTACTGCAGGGTAGACCCTGAACATATCTGAGGGACCCAGAACACCCAAGACCCTTCAGGAAACCAAACCATGTTCAGGACTAGGCCAACTTCCCAGTATGTTGAGTTGGAAGAGGAGCTTTAATCAAAGATATAAAAAAATGGTTATTTGGTAGTTTAAATGCTGGCTCTGGGACAAAGAGTTATAAATTACAAAACTCAAACAATTCACTGGGGATCTTAATAATATATGCACAAATAAACGAGCCCAACAACTCAATCAAAGTTGTATAACTGACCCAACCCCCAATACTTGTAACACTTTGATTGAAGGGGAGGGGAAATATCAGTAATTTTTCCAAAAGTGAAAAATAGCAATACTGCATCTTGGTAAATCTGCAGAGAATAATTTGTACCAAAAAGGATACCCAGCAAATAACAAATCACATATACAAGCGCACTGTAAAACTTGCTTGGGGCTTGGAAATGTTTTCACATTTTCCCACAATTTACACAGGAAGTTGATGTATAGCAAGGACACAATTAGTATCAAATATGATTAATTCATACTGTGGGGAAATTCAGGAAGTGTTTTGTGTTTTGATACTTCATTGTGGCTTCTTTTTCCCCAATCTCCATCCACAGTACAGTCAAGCAGACATTTACAGAGCATTCGTTCCCTGAAATTCTAAACAGAATGTCAGATTATAACCTGGGAACTTGGGTCTTTTTCTTCCAGAGGCTGGGAAATCTAACCTTCTTATGATTATATTATTCTTACTTCATGGATATTATATTTTCTGCAATATAATGAAATCCATAGAAGATTATTTTAAAAATTAACTCAAGCAAGTGCTTCATTCCAAGAAAAGTCCATGGCAGAAAAACCAACCATTTCATATTTTAGGATGCTTCATCTTGCTGGGTACCAAGGCAGCCATGGGAGAAGAGAAGGAGAGCTTGGCAAAGGGCCATTCCATTCATTCTGCAGTTGTCCATAAAGCACCACCATGGTATAAGTCCCCGGAAATCTACTAGTCCCTTTCAGCTCTCACTGAAATCCCAACTACGGCTGAGAAGCATAAGACCATCTTGCAGAAAGTACTACACCACCAGGGCTCCTCTGTGTTGAAGACAGGATCTAGACCAAGTTCTCATTCTAATACAGGGCTCTAACAACCCCCCAACACACACACCCACACCAGGTGGTTTGTTGTTTAAAAAATAGGAGATTTTCTTTTCTCTTTAACAAAAAAAGAAAAAGAAAAGAAAGAAAGGAAAAACAGCTTGCCGTTATAATACTTTTAAAATAACTTTCCATGAGTCTCAAGCTTTTCTGAAAATCAGTTTTCTGAATTTTTGTTGTTGTTGTTTGATTAAAGCTATCCTTACTTCCTTTTAACATTCCTTTTTTAAATTTGACGATCTCGTGCCCTATTAGCCATGCTCTGGGGGAAAAAATGTAGCTCATTAGGACTGGAAATCTATAGCAGCTGCCAGTGTTTCTGCTTTTGCTGTTATTGTCCAGCCTAGAACTTACTCTGTATACCAGAGGGACTGGCTTCATTCCCTCCACATCCAACCATCCCATCTTCCTCCAGGAGCACCCCCCCAGCTTGAGTCTTTAAGCCAGAATGGCTGACTAAAGACTTAGTCTCCTTGGACTACAAGAAGCATCTGATCCCTCCTATTGTCAGGGGCAAAACCCCAGTGGTAAAGAAATATTATTCCTTTCTCAAAGTAAACCAAGCATAGACCTGTAAAAGGCAAACCAACTTCACTGGGTGCAGGAAATCTACAGTAACTAGATAAGTTATGTTAATATACACTAACCAAATTCATCAAGGAAATGAAGTCTGAGAAGTTTCAAAAAATTCAAAAAAAACAACATACACAAAAAGTGAGATGGTTTAAATAAAAGAGCCTATCTTAACCTATTCAACATGTTGTTTGCTAAATTTACAAAGGTAGAGAGAGATCATTGAAAAGAAAAGAAGGTTCATTTGAATGGACACGAAGAAAATATTGAAAAGCAAAAGGTAAAAAAAGAAATACTTGGAAGTTCCAGGTTTTTAGCTCTCGCTTGACATTTTTAAGGACTTTAACATCCCGAAATGGGCTCACAGTTGCACTGGTGTGAATCATCAGCGACATCTAGTGGATGACAATATTACGGTGTCTGGCGGCAGCTTAAATTCAAATCATATCTCGGACCTCAGTACCTCACCCTATCTTAACATTTTTCGTTGGCAGAAAAATATATATATAGGTGACCTCCATTTACTTTAATTCAATAAGTCTGTCTGAGTTTAGTCTGAAGATAGGAACGTGGAAGAAACTGTTAAGTTGCTTAGTCAACCTGGCAAGGATCAGGCTTAGAAAGAACCTGAGAAAAGCTGACTGCTGTACAGGCTGAGACCTGGGTTTTATAAGGCTGTGTTGTTGCTCAGATTGATTTAATTAGAGTAGAAGAAAAAGAGGGCTGCACGGTAAACAAACACTGAGGTAGTAATTACGTGACTATGGTCGATGCTATTTCACCCCTGTCAAGCACATTATGCTTCAGACATTTTTCAAAATGACTTGACATTTTTTCTGCGTGACATGTTTCGGGTTTGATACAGTGAAAACAGCTGGTTGCCTCCTGCTGCCTGGAAGATCCAGCAGTGGAGAAGCAGCCTTGAAGGCTCTTCACTTTCCTGCAGGACCTCTTTTAAACCTTGCAAAAGGAGCTCATTGCTGTCACATGCTGGTTGGAAGGGAGGAGGGCATGGGGTGGAGGGGGCACAGGCTTTGCAGGTAGAAGGATCTGAGGTCCTGGCCCTGACTCCCCGTTCCTTACCCCACCCTGCAGGTCCTAGCTGTCTGACCTTGGGGATGTCATTAACCTGTTAATCATGCCCTGTGAAGTGGGAAAGCACCGCCCACCTCCCAGGGTTGTGATTTGTTAAGTAATCAGCCTGGTGCCTGAGATTGATAACCTGGTTATGATTACTGGACCAGAAGCACCCTACAGGCAGGGAGCACATCCCACGTGTTTATGACTACAAATAGGGTTGCCAGGATAACAAATAAAAACACAGGACTCTCAGTTACATTTAAATTTCAAATTCAACAGGGTGTCCTATATTTTACCTGGCAATCCCACATTTAACTAGGGTAATCTTGGTTTATAACTGTTGTCCAAGAGTAATTATCAATAGCCCCTCTTCCACTTTTAAAAGTATCCTGATTTGAAGAAAACTACTTTTGGATCCCTAACTCCAAGCCTACGCCAAGCACAATGCCATGTATGTTAAGAGGCCCTCTGATGCACATCTTAAACAACCAAAGGAAGAGCTATTTTCTTGGAAAGGAGACGCAAGGGAAGCACATGTGTCCAAGATGTTTGCTGATTTAAAAGCTCTCTATTACAAACTTTGAAAAATCTGTTTTATGAAAAATTTTATTAGTCTATAGATATGTATTGATCATCCAAAATTGTCAGGACTCTCCAACACTCTACAAAGCCAAATGACCGAGCAGAAAGCATTTCAGGTTCATCCTGGGCTGAGTAGAACATACACACAAGTCAACAGTCTCAGTTCCACTTCTGCTAACACATTCCAAAACAAAGAAAGGAACAAGAGAACAGAAAGGAGGGAAGGGGAGAGGGAGGGAGGGAGGGAGGGAAGGGGAGAGGGAGGGAGGGAGGGAGGGAAGGGGAGAGGGAGGGA
>NW_021703780.1:68343360-68347301 GCF_005190385.1 Monodon monoceros | reverse complement strand
GGAAGGGGAGAGGGAGGGAGGGAGGGAGGGAAGGGGAGAGGGAGGGAAGGGGAGAGGGAGGGAAGGGGAGAGGAAGGGAGGGAGGGAGGGAGAAAAGGAAAAAGGGAGTTAGAGAGGGGAGGTGGGAGGCAGGGAAAGATAAAGCCTTGGTGGGAAGAGAGAGAGAAGAAAAGGAAAAAAATCAAGAGTAAAGAAAGACACAAAAGTAGAGACAGTACAACCAGACATTAATAAGGAGCTACACAGCATAATATCTTTGAATCAAAAAAAGGATTTTCTGACTTAACGGAATGCAACAAATCAAAGGATAAGATTTTGCAAACAGACATCACCACCAACTGTGGTTACAAATTATTCTGTAAAATGGGGGAAAAATCAAAGAATGAATTTTTACACAAAATGAACTATTAAGAATTCAGATTTGACAGTTGAAAAAATTCAGTTGTTCCTCGGAGAAAGACAGCATCGACTCTTTATTTGCTGCACATACATTCCACTCCTCAACTGATTTCATTTCTGTACACTAATTGGGGCTGGTATTTATGATGGGTTAATAACAGAGACAGTCAGGAAAGCTGAAACACTATCATTAATATCACTAGGGAAGAATAGCTCAGCAGAGATGTGCATCATAATTAATGTCACCTAAGAAATTATTTTCAATATTCAAAATATTTAAGAAAAGAATTGATGGTACATTTAATGTGAGAAACAAAAGCATTGCATAATTGATTCCAAAATATCCTGACCCATTAAAAAGGAATGGAAAGACAAATATTATGACAGACATGTAAAGTACAGTTGATAACAAAGATGGAAAGCTGGAAAAGATCAAAATAATCTGAGGCTATAAAAATTACTGCTCTTTTATGGCATTCTTGAAACATAAATATATTTTATATGAGTTTGGTGCCTGAACTTTGCACACATCCTGTATCTTTAGAATACAAATAAAAAATGTGTCTACCAGCTCTCTCCAACTATCAAATCTATGATACAGACATGTTTCTGGTCTCTTCTCTTGCCCACTATAAGCCAGAAGTCAACATCTGTCTGAAAAGTTATCCAGGATACACACCTAATAATCATTAAATTGAAATCATTAAATTTAATAATCATTAAATTGAATTGCCTGAGTAGGAGAAGAAACTCAACTTTCATTCAAGCCAACCAACTTCCACTGTGCTCTAAGGTGGCTGAAGTCTCCAAGGCTAGGAATATGCTGGTTTGAACTGCTTGGATGAAAGCTGGGCTCCCAAAGACCCCATGTGTCCATCTCCAATGTACATCCATGGAAGGACATCAAGATCACTCAGTAAACCAGGTCTCCCAAAGGCTTTACTCTGCTAGTTAATAAGGCAGAGCTGTGAGATGCTCAACAACTGGTAACTGGCCCTTCCCTGCATCCTCAGTGCCTGACACTGGCCTGGTACCTCAGGGGTGCTTGCAGCTCAGTGCTCGCTCACTGAAACCACAGGGAATACTGAGGCTGCTCATGAGTGATAACAGAAGATGTGTAAGTGCATCAACTTATCTGCACTTCAGAGGAAAATCCAAGCCCAATCTTTCTTTGGCCATTTCTGGTATCCCCAGAGATGTTCAGATGGGGTAGAGTGGACGGTGGGAAAGGGGACAACAGGGATACTAGTAGAAAATTCCAGAAAAGGAGATGAGCTGCCAAGTGTGAAGGTGCTTAAACGGCCCTGAGTCTAGTGCCTTAGATCTGTTTCTCATATAATCCTCAAATTGTGCCTCAAAAGAGCTAAGTAACTTGCCTAAGAACTTACCCAGCTATTAAATGGCCACACTGGGCTTTGAAATTAGATCTTACTCCTAAGTCCATATTCCTTTATTAGCTAAACTGCTTTAAGGAGGAGAAGAAACAGCTGTGGGTACTTCTCATCTTCTCCTGTATCCCCAGGACCAGCTCTGTGAACAGGACAAATGGGATGCAGAAGTGCAGGGGTGTGGGGCATGCAGAGATGCAGGGATGAAGGAATGCAGAGATACAGAGATGTGGAGATTCAAGTTATTTGTGAGGTATGGAGGACACAGAGATGTGGGTGATGTAGGAAAGTGGGGATGCAGGGATGGGAGGGATGAAGGGATGTAGGGATACACAGATGCAGAGATGCAGGGATGTGTAACGTATGGAGGATGGGGGGATGTGGGGAGAGGATGGAAATGATGAGGAGAGCAGTGTAGACAAATCCAACTGCTATGAACCACAGCACACAAGAAGCTGCTGGAGATGTGATGAAGGCTGCCTCCTGGCTACTTACTCCATCGCTGAGAAAGCAGAGCCCACCAGAGGTCATGGCTCCATCTGCGCTCAGGAGCTGATTGACTGAAATGCAAAACAGTCATCTACAGGTAGGATGAATGCCTCATCATTTTCAGCAGTCAGTGGTAATGCTTCCTTCACAGACTGCGGGCCCATAAGGAACTCTGGTCTAATGTGCATTCAGGCACAAAAGGAGGAAGTAGTTGCTGCCTTCAGGGCAAAAACAAACAGATTCCATGGCCTCCTTTGAGGAACTTGAAAGTCCATACTGTTATAAAGAGCTGCTTTTGTAGCTTCAATGTCAGAACCATCTGCTTTTCATGGAGCCACAAGCCAGGATCTTCTCCTCCAACCAGGCTCCAGGGTCCTCACCAGCTCTCTTCACAGCCTGGTCCAGGGCAGGCCTCAAAAATTACTCTAACCATGGCTAGCTACATAACTTACAGGGCCCAGTGCAACGGAAGATGCAGGGTCCCTTTTTCAAAAATCATTTAGAATATCAAGAAGGGGGAGAGATTGGTTCAAGATGGCAGAGTAGAAGGCCATGCTCTCACTCCCTCTTCCAAGAGCACCAGAATCACAACTAACTGCTGAACAATCATCGACAGAAGGACACTGGAACTCACCAAAAAAGATACCCCATATCGAAAGACAAAGGAGAATCCACAGTGAGACGGTACGAGGGGCGCAATCACAATAAAATCAAATCCCATAACTGCTGGGTGGGTGACTCACAAACTGGAGAACACTTATACCACAGAAGTCCACCCACTGGAGTGAAGGTTCTGAGCCCCACGTCAGGTTTCCCAACCTGTGGGCCCGGCAACGGGAGGAGGACTTCCTACAGAATCAGACTTTGAAGGCTAGTGGGATTTGATTGCAGGACTTCGACAGGACTGGGGGAAACAGAGACTCCACTCTTGAAGGGCAAATACAAAGTAGTGTGCGCATCGGGACCCAGGGGAAGGAGCAGTGACCCCATAGGAGACTGAACCAGACCTACCTGCTAGTGTTGGAGGGTCTCCTGCAGTGGCAGGGGGTGGCTGTGTCTCACCATGAGGACAAGGACACTGGCAGCAGAAGTTCTGGGAAGTACTCCTTGGTGTGAGTCCTCCCAGAGTCCGCCATTAGCCCGGGTAGGCTCCACTGTTGGGTCACCTCAGGACAAACAACCAACAGGGAGGGAACCCAGCCCCACCCATCAGCAAACAAGCTGATTAAAGTTTTACTGAGCTCTGCCCACCAGAGCAACACCAGCTCTACCCACCACCAGTCCCTCCCATCAGGTAACTTGCACAAGCCTCTTAGATAGCCTCATCCACCAGAGGGCAGACTGCAGAAGCAAGAAGAACTACAGTCCTGCAGCCTGTGGAACAAAAATCACATTCACAGAAAGACAGACAAGATGAAAAGGCAGAGGGCTATGTACCAGATGAAGGAACAAGATAAAACCCCAGAAAAACACCTAAATGAAGTGGAGATAGGAAACCTTCCAGAAAAAGAATTCAGAATAGTGATAGTGAAGATGATGCAGACGTCAGAAAAAGAATGGAGGCAAAGATCAAGAAGATGCAAGAAATGCTTAAAAAAGACCTAAAAGAATTAAAGAACAAACACCTAGAAGAATTAAAGAACAAACAAACAGAGATGAACAATA
>NW_021703780.1:68270340-68343260 GCF_005190385.1 Monodon monoceros | reverse complement strand
GGAACAGAATAAAGAAAAAAGAATGAAAAGAAATGAAGACAGCCTAGGAGACCTCTGGGACAACATTAAATGCAACAACATGCGCATTTTAGGGGTCCCAGAAGGAGAAGACAGAGAGAAAGGACCCGAGAAAATATTTGAAGAGATTATAGTCGAAAACTTCCCTAACATGGGAAAGGAAAGAGCCACCCAAGTCCAGGAAGTGCAGAGAGTCCCAGGCAGGATAAACCCAAGGAGAAACAAGCGGAGACACATAGTAATCACATTGGTAAAAATTAAAGACAAAGAAAACTTATTGAAAGCAACAAGGGAAAAATGACAAATAACATACAAGGGAACTCCCGTAAGGTTAACAGCTGATTTCTCAGCAGAAACTCTACAAGCCAGAAGGGAGTGACATGACACATTTAAAGTGATGAAAGGGAAGAACGTACAACCCAGCTTACTCTACCCAGCAAGGATCTCATTCAGATTCGAGGGAGAAATCCAAAGCTATACAGACAAGCAAGAGCTAAGAGAATTCAGCACCCCCAAACCAGCTCTACAACAAATGCTAAAGGAACTTCTCTAAGTGGGAAACACAAGAGAAGAAAAGGACCTACAAAAACAAATCCATAACAATTAAGAAAATGGTAATAGGGCAATGTTCATTGCAGCTCTATTTACAATTGCCAGGACATGGAAGCAACCTAAGTGTCCATCGACAGATGAATGGATAAAGAAGATGTGGCACATATATATAATGGAATATTACTCAGCCATAAAAGGAAACGAAATTGAGTTATTTGTAGTGAGGTGGACGGACCTAGAGTCTGACATACGGAGTGAAGTAAGTCAGAAAGAAAAATACAAATACCATATGCTAACACATACATATGGAATCTAAAAAAAAATAAAAATGGTCATGAAGAACCTAAGGGCAAGATAGGAATAAAGACGCAGACCTACTAGAGAACGGACTTGAGGACACGGGGAGGGGGAAGGGTAAGCTGGGACAAAGTGAGAGGGTGGTAGTGTATATATGGACATATATACACTACTAAATGCAAAATAGATAGCTAGTGGGAAGCTGTCGCATACCACAGGGAGATCAGCTCGGTGCTCTGTGACCAGCTATAAGGGTGGGATAGGGAGGGTGGGAGGCAGGGAGATGCAAGAGGGAAGAGATATGGGGATATATGTATATATATAACTGATTTACTTTGTTATAAAGGAGAAACTAACACACCATTGTAAAGCAATTATACTCCAATAAAAATGTTAAAAAAAAATAAAAAGAAAAGAAAATGGTAACAGGAACATACATATCGATAATTACCTTAAACATAAATGGATTAAATGCTCCAACCAAAAGACACAGGCTTCCTGAATGGATACAAAAACAAGACCCATATATATGCTGTCTACAAGAGACCCACTTCAGAACTAGGGACACATACAGACTGAAAGTGAGGGGATGGAAAAAGATATTCCATGGAAATTAAAAGAAAGCTGGAGTAGCAATACTCATATCAGATAAAATAGACTTTAAAATAAAAAATGTTACAAGAGACAAGGAAGGACACTACATAATGATTAAGGGATCAATTCAAGAAGAAGATGTAACAATTATAAATATACATGCACCCAACATAGGAGCACCTCAATACATAAGGCAACTGCTAACAGCTCTAAAAGAGGAAATCGACAGTAACACAATAATAGTGGGGGACTTTAACACCTCACTTACACCAATAGACAGATCATCCAAAATGAAAATTAATAAGGAAACACAAGCTTTAAATGACACAATAGACCAGATAGATTTAATTGATATTTATAGGACATTCCATCCACAAACAGCAGATTACACTTTCTTCTCAAGTGCGCACAGAATGTTCTCCAGGATAGATCACCTCTTGGGTCACAAATCAAGCCTCAGTAAATTTAAGAAAACTGAAATTATATCAAGCATCCTTTCTGACCACAACCTTACACCTGACTGCTATGGATGAGATCTGTCTCTAGCCTAGATACTAGTCCTTTGTCTGTTGCCTGTATTGCAAATATTTTCTTAAACACCTCAAAATTGAAAACATTCTCTTCAGAAGTCCCTAGCACCAGAAAGCAGTACACACTCAGAAAAGGTCACCAACAAGACTGCAATTTGGGTCTGCAGTACAAGAACTCCAATCTACTGTTTCCTTCTGGAAAATCCGCAGTGTCCCAGCACGCTAGATGCTGGAAATCGCCATGAAGGACGATGCCCTGGGACAAGCACCACCCCCAGGGATTACTGACAATAATCGTTACCAGGTCCAATTAACTGCTTTACAAAAGCAGGTGCGTTCTCTCTCTAACCAGTGAACCCTGACATGCCGACACTACAATTAGAAGCAAAGAATAAATTAAAAACACATCCTTTCTGCCATGTGGGATAATGCACACAATGGCAGGCCTAATTGTATTTTTTAAAGCTATATGTGAATTATAAAGACAATGGACAAACCTGAGAGGTGATTATAAGGCCCCCAGCGAGGTGGACCACCCCCCTGCTGTGGGAAACACCAGTTAGGACATATCTCATCCCAATGCCCCTCGAACATTTCTTCTTCCATGATCACCTGAAATTTACTCCCCTAAATATCTCACCATCCTGAAATGGGAAGTGGCCTAGGGCAATATGCTGCTCAGTGGCTTGAATCTCCTCTTCTCATATGTATTCATTAAATCCTTATCGCCAACGTGTCCTGGTTCCCAACCCTTGACATGATAACCATGCAGCAGGAAATGGTTGCCTCTCTCAGAAAAGCAAATCTGCCAAAAACAGCTCTCCCCCTGTGCAGTCCAGGTGAACTTTTCAAATCCAGAGTTGGTTTCTGCCACATTGGAAGAATATACATCAATAACTTAAATCCCATCTGCAGACACTCCCAAGGGACCGACCCCTAAGGCCCTCCTTGCTCAAGAGTGGGTGTCACCTGCTCTGCCTTTTCCCCATCTTTTGTCTATTAAACTTAAAGAGAATAGAAAAAAGGCAGAGGAAGCAAACAAAGAGAGCACATTATGTCTGACTCACTGTATCAGGCACCTCCAATTGTGGCTGGCACCCTGGCTACTGTCCCAAGTCCCAGGGAAAATATTCTAGAATCTTTTCCTTTGCAGGTAGATCCAAGAAAGTAATGAACAAATGAACGAATGAATGAATGAATACTCAGGGCCTTTGGTATAGAAACACTGCAGATGACAGATGTTCCCACACTACCACCAAACTCACTGCAGAATCATCTTGCCAGAGGTGCTTCTTTCTTCATCTGGGAGCAGAGCCCCCACCCTGGAAAGAGTATCATATGGCTTATAAACAGTGACTTCAGAAAATACACAACAATAGCATCAAATACTGAAGGAGACAATTCTGTAGTCCAATGAGGCAAGAAAATAAAAACAACAGCTACTGACTCAACTGAATTCAACCTGTACTTTTGGTAGTCTGCTTTCCAAATTCCTTACAATTTCCAATCACCCATCCACACCAGATCAAAGAAAGCCCTAGAAAATAAATATTCATAAACAAATGCTTTCTGAAAAGCGTAGTATTTAAGCACTGTTCATGGAATCAAAACCAGTTAGTTTCTGATCCAAGGGTTCACCACGCTGTACCGTGTGACTTTGGGTAACTTTTTAACTTCTCTGAATGCCAGTTTTATCATTCATGAAGTGAGGTTATCATAGTACCTACTCTCACCAGATTGGTATGAAGATTAAATATGATAGTCATAGCCCCCCAAATGCTATTTCACCTGACAGTCTAAAGTTTAAGGCGTACCTTGTGATTCTGAGTCAAGGTCTTGCAACTCCTCTCAAATAACCTGAGACTGGACGTGGACCCAGCTGAGATGTGACCGAGATTCAAGATCAGAACCCAGAGTTGGGGTTGGGGCATATGAGACCTAAAAAGTGGGATACAGCTGGCTCCAAAGCAAACAGAGTTTTGCTGATTTTTAATCTGATAGTTATGCTGTCTTTGAAAGTGAAATGAATAAAGGCCTGGACTCCAGACATCTGTCTCTGCTAAGACATTCTAAGAGCATGGTGGTGCTCCTGGAGATTTAAATGAGAGGGCATGCTCCCAGAACCATGTGCCCTACAGTTCAATCATTTTAAATTCAGAAGTTCCCAGAAAAAATGGCATACAGAGTCAAAAAGAAGTGTAGAACATAATAAATGGCTGGTATTTAATAATAAAGACAGAATGCTTAAGGCAATTACAAGGGAGATTTCCTTTAAAACCATTAATGCAATTGGAAGAGGAATATAAAATATGTCCTAACACCAGTCTCTTGTTTGTGTTTCTCTTCGGACAGATAAAGACCCTTTTTAAAACAACAATGAAAGAAAAAGTGAACAATTAGCTAACCCAGTGCTCCAAAATTGTCTGATGATTATGAAGGGAAATTGTTCCAGGTCTTTTGCTCTCTCTGCCTACCTAGGGGCCTCCCACCATCTGCCGCACACACCCAGGAAGGCACAGGTGTGGCCAAAGAGAGTCTGAGTTCAACCCCTCCATGGAGACAAAACACCCAATCCTGTCTCCCACCAAAGTCCCAAAAAGGCTAGAAATGGCTCAGGCTCTGAGCATGCACAGCCCTCCTGCTGCCCAATTCTGCTAGCAGCATCGCATTTTTTTCTCTTGAGCAAATGATGCTTTTAACCTTCTTTCTAGTGGGGATCTCACTCTTGAGATGATCCTCCATTTTTTTCCATCAGTCATTCACCCCTTCTTCAGATATTTATTGAGTGCCAGCTGTGTGCCTAGCTCTGATCACAAACTGAGAAACAGATGTGGTCCCTGCCCCACAGAACTCACAGCCCTCAAAGGAGGCAGAGACTAAATAAGCAATTATGAATGTAATCAACTTCTTTGTATTTCAAGAGTATTGGTCAAAATAATGATCACAGTAATGATAATGGTTACCCTGAACTGGGATCACGTTCTGTACCAGACAGTGTGCTCAATACTTCATGTAGATCAATAAGCCCGTGGAAACCTGACAGCATTACAGGGAGAGTATCACCATCCTAAATATACAGAAGAAACTGAGACTCCAACAGGCTAGGAAATTTGCCGTGGGTCTCACCACCAGCAAGAAAAAACAAGCCAGGATTCAAATCTGTGTCTTTCTCTCTTCAGAAGATAGCTAACATCTACCTCACCCAGAATATTAATCAGCAAATATAAGCAGACATAATGAATCCTTTTGTATCTCCTTGTAATCAAAATGGCTTTTTGACCAGACAAAAGCTGTCTGTGGCCCATTGTTCTTCTGACCTGGGTTTCAGAAAATATTACTAATAAGCTGTAATTCCTCCTCCAGCTCTCCAATCTTGCTCCTTTTAACCAGAACAACTTCTACATTTCAGTCAATCTCATGTAGAATGAGAGGACAAAAGGCTTTAAAACCTAGAAAAAAATTTTTTTCATGGTGTTTACATGGTCTCAGCCACCTGAAAACTTTTAGGAAGAAGGATCAATTATGAATATATTCACATGCACGACATAATCACTGCTAAATAAGGCAAAAGCAAAGGTTTAATTTGGTTCTGAATTTCTTTAACCATACAGAAACTACAGTTTGGCGTCAAGGCATTTACATTCCAGAGTTAAGTTCTTAAAATCACACACCAAAAAAAAAAAAAAAAAAAAAGTGTCCTTTATATTATTCAAAAGAACCCCCTTAAATCTAAAATGATCAAATAATTTACGGAGGCGGGAGCAGTCTGTGAATGATCCAATCAAGCAATATTTCCTTGAAATTTCTCTGTTCCAGCTTTAAAGTAGGAAGTTTATATCTATTTGTGGGGAGGAAAGAATAGAGAGATTTTCTTCTCAGAGATGTTTCCCTTAGGACAATGCTATGTCTGTAGATGTTGCTGGATTTCCTCAAAGAATACCCTCACTCTATGGAAAAATAATTGCTATCCTTTCCCTGTAAAAAATCACAACCTCACAGACTTAGGCAGTTCTAGACCAGGCAGGAAAATCAAACCAGTCTCATGCCCTCATTTACCAGAGGTAACATGAAGTCTGAAAGGAAATGTGATTTAACCAAGGTCACATAGCTGATTAGCAAAACTTCAAGGCCCCTAGCTACTAATGCAATACTCCAAGAGAAAAAAATTACTTTTTTCCCCCCTCTATTAATGACTACCAGCATGAGAAAAGCTGCTTTGTTTTGAAGCCTGTTTATTTATTTTGTTGTTGTTGTATTTTGCTATGGACAAGTGAAATGTCAGATCAAGGATTTTCTGTAAGGGGCCGATTTTTATGTCTTTTAAAGGTATTCTAAGGAGATTATAATGTTAGATGACAAAGATTTCACATATGACCTCAAGTCACGCCCGTTATTGCTGTCAAAGACTCATTCTTAAAGGCTGATTATGTCTCCTCTGAATTCCTACTTGTGATGTAAGAGGCTACTCCTGCACAGACATATGGTGTCTGTAGCGCTGATTATGGGAGCTAGGAAGGTGGGTGGGGACCTGCCCAAGAGAGGAAACCTGGGTTGTAAGAGCATATTTCCCTTCTAATTTTTCTCCTTTCCAATTTTAAAGATGTTTTCTCTATAAGAACATAACTGTTTAATAAAATAACTTGATACTCATTTCACATAATATTCATTAAATATAATTAGTTATCTTCATAATTAGTATACTCATATATTTGTAACATATTAAATGGCAGAAAAATCTCATTTAGATTAAGAAAATTAGCCATTCATTAATTTATTATAAGTAACAACAAAAGCCAACTGCTTCAATAAAAGCTGCCATTAATATATGAAAATGTCTTTGAATGTTACAGCAATAATTGAATCACTTCTGGTCACGCCATAAGTATTTATTTTAAGAAAGAATTAGCTTTTTCTAGTTGAAATAAACAGATGACAACTTTATGAATTACCAACGATGCTGGTGATTACCAGTCAGCTGCGGATTTTAGTGACTGTATCACCATTATGAATTTCAATTAATTCTAACAAATATTTGTGGACATATGACTAGATGTCAGGTGCCTGCTCTCATGGAGCTCATGTTTTGCTGGAGGAGACAGAAAATAAACAAACAAATCGTATAGGGGAGCTCAAAGAACAGAAGGAGTAAGGCAGGAACATAGCAGACATGAAGGAAAGGGAAGTAGCTGCTAATCCACCTGCAATCTTGAGAAAGTTGTGTGGCGCTCTGTAAGGTATGTGGGACATCCAGACTTTGTTCTTAGTATAAGCAAATAGTATAAGTAATAAGTAACTTGTATTTTTAAAAAGTCACAGTGGTTACTATGTAGATAGTAGATCCAATTACCAAATGAGGGATGTCTCCCTTCTGTCCGTTACTAATAATACCAGTAAAGTGATGCTTAATCATTTTTACTAAATCATTATATCTTATTAAGAGATTTTTTTATTACATAGGTTCATGGGTCAGGATTTACCATTCTAGAAAACTTCTTTTTGATGTATCTGATAGACCTTTTTCTTTTTGATAGACCTATTAAATAACCCACTATAACTTTCGTCTTAAATTTATTTCTTATTAAGATTTTGTCCAGTGCAATTTAAGGTCAGTGTTAAAATTTGTGATTCCATGAGGCAACATAACTGATTGGTCTTTGGAGCCAGACAGTCTCAGGTGTGAATCTTGGCTGGTCCATCCACTGTGGTATAACCTTGGGCCCAACGTGTGGCCTCTCAGTCTTAGTTTCTCCTTATGTAAAATGGAGATAATAACAGTATCTCTCTCACATGACTGTGGGGAGAAGAATTAAATGAGATAATGCCTGGGAAGCATTTAAGCCACTGCCTATACCTAATACATTTTAAATAATGGCACCTATTACTCTTATCATTGTTCTTATATTCTATTAGTATTAATTAACCAGCAAAGAGAGCTATCCTAAAAATGTCAGTCATGAAATTTTTTAAATTTGAACAATTAGGATTACTATATCAAATGCACATACTTGGAGTTATTTATATTATAAAGACCTACCCCACAAACTAAACTGAAAGTAGAAAACATGAGAATTAATTCATCTGTGTACATATCAGGTGCTTTATTAACAAACAGGCTTAAATGAGATTACAAAATTTCTGTTGAGGTGTCTACTTTCTACACTGCCACCAGATTCAAGCTGTACTTTAAAAATTCAATAGCAGTTGGCAAATTCCTAGACCACAAGACCCTTGATGAAATCAGCAACCTAGAGGCATTCTGGCATTCCTAAGGGCTGCCAAAGAATTTGCTGGAGAAAGACCCCAAGGTAATTTCTGGGATCTGCCAATGACCTCTGCAGTCAGCCATCTTAATGAAAGACACTAAGGTTTCTGGCAATGTACTATGGGACTCTGATATTATGGTCAACAGCACCACTAAGTGTTTATCTAATTATAACTATAGATATGCCCAGAGGGTCTCGGTGTCCCAAAATGTCCCCTTTCCAAACTGACTGATATCTGAAACATCACAATCACACTGTGTATGCGGAAACAATAAAACTGTGCTTTAAAAGTATTTGTTTAATTGAAATGTTTAATAAAGTCTGAATTGGTGGTGTTTTACTATGTTTAACATATATTTAAAACAAACATGTTTTAAACAAATATTTATTTTAAATAAACATTCCCAGTTTTGAGAAAGCCCAATTGAGAAAACCCAAGATAAAAAAGAATCACAAAAGAACCAATGACTTGATAGGAAAAGAAAGGGCTTTCTAAAGCAACATTTCAGACTTCTCTAAACACTATTACCTACAAATTAAGGTATACATGGTCATGATAGAAAAAAGAATGTTGTAACAAGAAAGACTAGGACAAAGGGGAAACACATAGGGGTTTTATTAGATTATTCATTATTGCTAAAATTAAAGATAAAAGACCTAGGTTTCTAAACACATAAGTAGCAAAGAAAAAAGAGAGTCACTAATGTGAAAACATTCCACAGACAAATAAATGATAACTCTGGGAGGAGCAAATAATGTCATTTTTCCCCTCTGAACTATTAAGTAAGGTGACTGTTCAAACAAAACCAAATCAATTACCATTGCTATAAAGTTGCACTTTCTGTCTTTAAATTTGTTAATAGTAATATTTTTATCTGGATTTAGAACAGGGGACGGTAGCAATATAATTAAGGTATAGAAATTATAAACTTTTGAGAAACAATGTTTGCGGTCCAAGATTCTATAACAGAAATGCATTTTTCTCTTTCTTTCAGCTAGAAGATGGCCTTGTGGTATTTTTGGAACAAAGAAGTCTATGTTGTACTCACTACTTACATGGTTAGAGTGCAGAAGATTAAACCACTGGAGTCTTCCCTATTATGTATAGTTGATCATTCTCTTCATCTCTTTAATAACTGTTTCCTAAATCCAACTTAATTGGATTCAATAAATTTGGTATTTTTAGGACATCTGCTACATGAATGGAACTATACTGAGTTACAATGAGGAAATTTATAAAAATCATTCGAAGACATAACACAATGCCTAACCTATAGCAAAAATTACTAGACATGTGAAGAAGCAAAAAAAATGTGGCTTCAAAAGAAAACAGCACTCAATAGAAACAGAAATGACCTAGATGCTGGAATTAGCAGAGAAGGAATTTAAAACATCTATTGTAGATATGTCTGAGGACTTAAAAGAAATCATGAACATAATTGGTGCACAGATGGGGAATTTCAGCAGGAAATAAAATCAATTTTAAAAGATTTGATAAACAACAAGGTCCTACTGTATAGCACAGGGAACTATATTCATTATCTTGTAATAACCTATAATGGAAAAGAATATGAAAAAGAATATATATATATATGAATTACTTCACTGTACACTAGAAACTAATACAACATTGTAAATCAACTATACTTCAACTAAAAAAAAGATTTATTGAAAATTCTAGAACTAAGAGTACAATACATGAAATAAAATATTCCCTGGATGAGTTTAACAGTAGATTGGAGACCACAGAAAAAAAAGGGCTAGTAAACTTGGAGACCAATTAATAGAAAATAGACTGGAAACAAACTAAACAAAGAGCCACACTGATCTGTGCGATGATATTAAGCAATCAAACACAGATGTGACTTAAGTTCCAGAAGAAAATGTAACAAGAATGGGGCAGGTAAAATTTTGAAGAAATAATTGTTAAAAATTTTCCAAATATGGTGAGAATATACAAGAATCTCAGCAAGCTCCAAGCAGAATTAATATAAAGAAAATCACATCTAGTAACACCCTTAACCTATCACACTGTATAGTATACTGAAAATCAAAGATAAGGAGAAAGAAATCTTGAAAGCATGAGAGAAAAATGACTCAGTGTATCCAGAGGAACAAAGATAAAAATGATGGAGGACATTTCATCAGAAACATTAAAGATCAGAAGAGAATGGGATGATATCTTCAAAGTGGTAAAAGAGAAATACAAACTGTCAAGTAAAAATTCTGTATCCAGCAAAATTATCCTTCAAAAATGAGGGCAAAATACAGATATTTTTAGCTAACCAAAAGCTGAGGGAAGTTGTTGCTACCAGACCTTCAATGCCAAAAGGAAAAAAAAAAAGCTAAAAGACGTTCTTCAGGCTGAAGAGGTATGATAACAGAAGGAAACTCAATGAAATGAAGAGTGCCAGAAACAGTAAATGTGTAGGTAAATATCAATACATACTACCTTATTTCTTATTTAATTTTTAGAAGACAGCTGTTTAAAGCAAAACTAAAACAAAATAACATCTTACAGTGTTTGTAACACATATAAGAGTAAAATATATGATTACATGAAGGAAAGTGGTAGGCAGAAGTACACTATTCCTGTTTCAGATGGAGTGGTACTTCGCACAGCAAATTAACTCAAGATACACTGTGCACTTAAGTTAAAGATGCCTATTGTAATCCTTAAAGTAACAACTAACGAAACATATCTTAAAAAGGGAGATTAGAACTTTCCTGGAGGATGAGGGTCACATCTCAGTTTACGGAAGTCCCACAACCTAGAACAGGGCCTATCAGGTGCTGAGTTCTGAATAAATTTAAATTAAGCAACAAATGGACAAACATGAATAAAACTAACAGGATAAGAAATGATAAGCATCATTAAAGAGGCAACAATAAAGTATCACTAGGTGAGAAAGACTATTATATGGAAAGTAGATAAAATAATTTTAATTTTGCATTTATGGAAAATGCAGGTATTATGGGTTCTCTGTTGTTACACACACACACAGATGCACCGGAAATGCACACACTATTGTTTTTGTTCCCCTGGCTATAACTTATAACTTTGCAGGGAGATTTCTTCTAGCCCTGGAGGACGTAAATCTACTCACCACTCAGTCAAGACTCATTCTTCAGGGATTTGCACCAAGGTCCCTTGAACTCCCAGACCAGGCAAGGTCTCCTGTCCTGCACTGTAATTATGCCCTGTGCTTATGTTTCTCTTCTTCCTTCCTCCCTCACTCCCTCTCTCCCTTCTTTTTTATGGCTGCATTGGGTCTTAGTTGCGGCGTGTGGAATTCCCTCTAGTTGTGGCACGTGGGTTTTCTCTTCTTTAGTTGTGGCGCACAGGCTCCAGAGCACGTGAGCTCTGAAGTTTGCAGCACGCAGGCTCTCTAGTTGAGGTGCGTTAGCTTAGTAGTTGCGGCGCACGGGCTTAGTTGCCCCACAGCATGTCGGATCTTAGTTCCCCAATCAGGGATCGAACCTGTGTCCCCTGCATTGGGAGGCGGATCCTTTAACACTGGACCACCAGGGAAGTCCCTGCTTATGTTTCATGTCACTCATCATGATCAAAATTTTAAAATTATTTCTGTCATCATGTCTTTAAAATCTGTCACTCACATTAGAGCGTGAGCTCCATGAGAACAAAGACAGCATCTGTCTAGCTCTTGGCCATATCCAAAACCCAGTACCTGACCCACAGGACATCACTGATAACTATTTGTTGAATGAATCTTGGCACATGAAAGATGAATGAGATCTTAGAAATCATCTAGATATTACAATCTGTCTTTTTATGGATGAGCAATCAGTTCCTTGAGCAAGTAAATGGTCCAGTTGCGACCAGAACTACCAGAACCTCCGTTTTCAGACCTCTAGACCAAAGCTCTCTCTGTAAAAGTTATAACGTTCTAGCCAAATGTACGAAAATGACAGTGTGTGTGCGTGTAACAACGAAGAAATTACTTTGACTTTTAAATGCTCACACTTAAAGATTCCTCAGAAACTATTTACATATCAGTCTTGTGAATAAATGACATATGGCAAGTCCTAACTAAGAAACATCTAATGTAAGATCTTAAAATGCAGAAGACTGTGAACCCTGGCCAAGCTGATAAAAAGAAAAAGGAGGAGAAAAGAAAAAAAAAAGGATCCCCTGATAAATTACATCAGAAAAGAAGGGCTTATTTTAATACAAAAAGTGTGAAATTTTCCTTCTCTTTTCATTTCTTTCTCCTACAGATGTGAACCCTACCTTTCTTGTTTAGTGCACAAAAGTCAATGAGCTATCTCTATAAAAAAATCTATTTCCAGTTCTGGGGTCTTCCATGTTCCACCTCCTCCCTCAGCAAGGAGTTCAACACCTCACTCAGTCCAAGAGAGCAAGGATGGATTGGGGCTTAACAGAAATACATGAGAAACGCTGTAAGGGCAGTCATCTCCTCCACCCAGCAAGTACTTCTACTAAACCTGACCTTTGCTCTCCTTCACAACATACAGTTTTTCCCCAGGGCAAAGCCTCACTAGCCAGCAAGGAGACGCTGTCAGGAAAAGGACAGCTCTACTCTGCTGTTTGCTAGATGCCCTTCCTAAGCCTTCTGAGAAAGGCTTCCTTCTCCCGGTGGCTATCTCCTCCCTGGGTTCTCCTTCAACACAGCCTCCCAATGCAACAGGCAGTGGCAACGAGGTGGAGGAAGATGCTCTAGCAAGTATCACAAGCTGTCCCACCCCGAGATTTCCCATCAGTGGTCTCTACATCACTTCCAATCCAAACCCCTCACCCCAACTCTGAAATCAGGACACTGTGTGCGCAAGATAGGTGACAGCAGCTCGGCAGTGACCAGGAGGGGATGTTCAGGACACTGCATCCCCCCAGTTCCCTTCCACTCACACTTTGTTATCCCTCTGAATATCATCAGGCCTTTTCCGCCTACTACTTACAAAGCAACAAAGAAAAATTATTATAGAAAACTTTGTAATCAAAAAGGTTTCTGTAGGATACACAATGCAAAACCACAATTCTTGTTTTTTCCCACTGTGCACTAGCTCTGTGCAATTGGCACTTATTTAAGACAGCTTTCAAAGAAAATATGTTTGCAGTTCAAAGATAAGCAGGTTTTTAGTAAACTGTCAAAAGGACTTTTTTCTTCTTCGCTGCCAGTAGAAAAACCCCAAAAGAAAGAATAAGTAAGAGGAGAAGGCTTCTCTCTGAATTATACTACATGCACAGACCTAGTTTTCTGGAAATTCATCAATAGCTAGGATAATCAGGGCTAGGGGCTGCCCCCACCACCCCACCCTTGCCCCATCAACATAACGAGAATGAAATGCTAAAATGATCATATGTGATAATTAAGACAGTTTTTAAACTCTTTTCTTATAATTATCAATCTCATATGTGCTCTACATTAAAAACCTATGTTAATTCAAAGAATGCAGTTAAAAAAAGGGAAGATGCCATTTTAACAAGGCCTGTGTTTGCATCAATTCTAACCGAAAAGTGCCCTAATGGAAATATCAGGGAACAAAGAACAAAACCAAGAGGCCAGTCTGGAACCCACAGGACACCATACAGGGGGACAAGCCCAAGGGCTAAACCGACACCAGTGTCCACAAGAAAGGTTTCCAGCCAATGAACCCACGCAGCTCTGGTTTGTGTGCAGGACACTGCACTGTGGGTTGTTCACATATGCTGCCCTTCAAAGGCTATATTTTGCCTCTTGCCCCAACATAGTTTTTGTTAAGAACTAACAACCTAGTGCCATATTTTAGGACCTACAGAAGGGACTACCAATGTCAAGGCTATAAGCTCAAAAAGAAAAGGCTAAACCTCTGGAGAAACTGTAAGAGGAAATTTAAATGGTAAATAAAATCCTGACAATAAGGAGGCATGACCTTCTTTTGGTAATTTTTGATGATTCTACCAACGAAAAACAAATTCTTCACTTTTAAAGCACATGATGATGCAAAGACACGAAGACTCCAACCTAAAGTGAAAGAAGAGGCAGATCCAGCATTTCCTTTTTATTTTGGAAATGGTTTGCTGGAGTGGGTGCTAAGACTATGTAACTTGAAGCTGTACAGTTTAGGAAATGTCACAAAAACATTTTTTTTTTCTGTAGGAAAACAGACTCCCAGCTCCCTCTGCTCTTCCCAAGCTAATAGCACGGAAACCTCCTCAACATTACTTCATGGTAAGCAGATGGTACTCTGAAATTTTTTTGATAAAAACAATCCACTGGCAGGTGTTGTAGAGAGGTCAGTGGAACCCAGGTTAACAACTGATCAGTTCTAATGGACCGTCGTAGCAATAAACTCAGAGCCTGTACACAGACCTGCTACCCCAGGAAGAGCAACCGGGCTGACACCCAAGCTGTTAACAGACTTGCGCATAACAGCATCAATGTTTCACAGCTTCAAAACCTTCATCTAAGCAGACATACATTATTTGATGCATATCCATTTTCTCCAAATCATCTCTTTTCCAGGTTTCCACAAAAGTGCACATGGTTTACTCTGACCCAGAGAACATTCTGTCATGGTCCAGAGAGTGAATGACACTCTGTAATACTGACAGATTATTTCAACATCTACTCTGTGCTCAGACCACAGCTGTAGCCTCTGATATTCGTCTTGTACTTATACAGAACAGATGACAATGGGGGAGGAAAAACTGGGCCCATCTTCTTTGCTCCCAAGAGAACAAAAACTATGAGACTCCAGAGACCCATTCTCTCAGTCTCTATTTTTTTTGAGAGGGATACTCATGCTGCATTCGTGTTTCCACCACCACATTTGACAAGGGAATCAGTGTGCTGCACCAGAATTTTATTGTAAAGGATCATAGGAAGGAAGTCAGAGCACTCTTAGAAAATAACAATTGATTCAGATGGACCAAAAAAAAAAAGCGCTCTAAAGTTAGTTAAGCTAAACCACAGAACACTTTTTCTCTCCTGAAGGATAAATAATCCTGCAAGTCAATTAATCATTCCCTCCCTCACCCAGTTACTTTTTGTAGACAACTGATCTCAAAATAAAATTGACTATATGAGCCATAAACACCAGATTTTCCAAAAGAGTCCTTTGGAAATCTTTGGTGTATTTTTCCTCGTCATCACATCTGAAGGCACTTTGTGTCATTACTGATGATATTACCTTTGATTACCTGTTTAAGATGGCTTATCCGTAATAAAGCTGCTATAATTCCCTTTGTAATTAATAAGCAATTTGTGGGCAGATACTTTGAGACTGTCAATGTCCTGTTCTTCATCAAACTTTCACCTGCTAGTTTTAGCATCTACTGAAGATTCTTGCCTGAATCAATTATTACCATAATTTTATAACTCCATCATTTCTTCTACATTTAGTAGTTGGCATTCTACTGTAAGAGTGTTTCCTTCTCTTTTATTTATGTATTTATCTATTTATTTATTATCAGATTGGACTCACAGATTCTTATCAAATTTAAGTTGATTTGAGTTGAATTTCTGTCATTTACAACCAGAATATTCCTGAAAAGGCTTCTGGAACTCCCAAGGAGACATAGTTTCCCTTGGCAATGCATTCAAGAGATCCTTACAATCTTCAGACCTAAAAGGTGCTTCCTGATGCTTTCATCAAATCCCTTCTGGCCCACTCTAAGAAGTCCAAACCCTCTGAAGGGGAGGTACACTTAAGACAAATGTGACCAACAAATGGACCCTGGTGTGGCTATAGGAAGGCAAGGTGCTTCTTGCTATTTCCAGCTGACTCCTCTGCTCTTTCTCTGTAGCTCTGCTCTAAGAGCAGGGCTGGCTTCCCCACTCCTCTCCAGGTGTTACCAACAGTCCCCAGGGCTTCTCCGCCTCCCCCTGGAGCCTCTCATGCTTGCTACATTCTTGGTTCTGTTTGCTTCACACGTTGGGTGTTATGACTGAAAATGACCCCCAATGGTGGGCTTGATATTTTCTGATTCCCCTCCGGACCCATTTTTCACCCTTTTCCACCCAAAGCCTCAGAAAGTCTGAACCAAATCAACTACACCAACAGTTGGGTTCAGCCAATGGTGGGTACCAGCAAGAGATCAGAAGGCTAGAGACAGTTATCAGTGTATCTTTTTCCCCAGATTCTACACTTATTAGCTCACCATCTCTCTATCAATTACCCTTTCCATATAGCTACTCTCCCTGGGTTCTAGAAACCACCCCCTCCCCTTGCTCCTTCAAGGCCAGGAGTGTGGCTTGCCCGGGGGTACAACACCATTGCTTGTTGGTTTCTCTTACCATACATCTGTAAATATTTTCTTTATTAAACTTTCCTCCATTACCCCATTTGAGTGTGCATTCTTTTACAAGAGGTACAACCATGGGACAGAGACACAGCCAAACGCTATCTTTGGTATTACCATCTTTTTCTGTGCTTGAAGATTTATCTTTTCCATATAAATGAAAACACAGCAAAATAAACACTACTTCCTAATTGTGACCACATGGCACTAAAAGAGATATGTTCTAGCAAGGCACAGACTTAAGGAATTAAGATTCACCCGTTTTGCTAGCGGTGAGGAAAAGTCACAAACCCAAAAAAACAATACAGATGAAATTTCCTTCTGGAGGGACCCAAAGGAACCTCCAAGTATTATTCAATTCACTTCTTGCCTCTAACTATGTTTTATATATACATGACAGCATCAAAGTCCTTCTCAACCAGACACAGGTGTGCCATGATTAGATATGAGATCCACAACAAAAGTTTATTAAGCAGATGTTCAAATCCCAGGTCTGTGAATGATTTAATTTTTAAATATAATTAACAGTCAATTCAAGGTTAGATCCATACATAACAACATTGCTTTCAGTCACTTAAAATGCAGCCATGGAAGAGGGATTTGGATATATTCTGCCATCTGTCTTATCAATTTACCATTAAAAGCTCTGGTGATTATTGTCAGTTGACTGATTAACTCCCCCAGAATTAGAGAGGAAACCTGGTTACATGCATGTAAGTGTGTGTTATCCCCTATTGTAACTTGCATAGTGGAAAATGGTTGAGGATCACTGTCCTGTCTTGTCAAAAAACAGGCACATTTATTTCAACCCTGTACCATTCTCTCAAGAGCCTTCTCTCCAAACCTCTGAACCCTGGTGTTCCCAGTATACCTAGTGTTTCTCCTTTGGCAGCAAATACACAAAACAATTGAACTCAAACTATAATCAATTACCTGCAAGTCTGCATCAAATTCATGTTTCAGGTGTGCTTCCTCTGCAGCCTCCACCAGACGCTGGCAAGATAGAAAGCAACACAAAGGATCAGAACTGTAGCCTCGACCCCATTTCAACAACATGAAAAGACCGAAGTTTCTCCATTGCCCAAAAATGACAGATCATATCATGGCATGTGAACTGTGACCTGCTGCCTTTGCTTCCATGAAACTGAAAATAACATCAGTGTCAAAATCTAGTTTTTGCTTTCATCATCCAATCATGTTCTGCATCCACTTTCGTAAAAATTCAAAGACACTGGCCCTTGAGGCCAGATATGGACTCCAAAACCTACTTAGAAAAGTGCATTCCTTAAGCATAGAAGGCCCTTAGTCAAGATTTATTGAATTGAATCGAGTCTAACTCTAAGTGGCCTTTCTTCCCCAATGGTTTACAAGTAGTATTTAATTCCCTCAATTTAAGGTCAATTCTTTCTGCACCCAGCTCTGGTACCTAATTATCAAATGACAGTTATTTGAATTTAATGGTACCTCAATGCCACTTTGACAATCTGCATCCCAATAAGAAAATCACTAAAATGAAATCAATATGCAACACCTGTAAGTACACAGCTCTTGTTATTCTTCCTAGCTAAGTAAATTCAACCAATTCATATTATTATGAAAATAATTTCATAAAATTCCATTTAACATCAATGAGTCAACTATCAAATAATTTATTCTTTAATTTGAACTTTCCAACAATAAGTTATTTCCCACCATGAAAATGTATGCTACAGGATATTGCAGAATACTTGTTTAGTGAAATAATATTTTACTGAAATTTTATTGAACTAAAAGCCAAACCTTAGATTCAAGTAAAGAATTCAACCATTTTTTCCACAGTTATTCTTATAGCCTATGCTGTCTTTAGCTTGCTTTTTCTTGACATATTATAGAACTGAGTTTAACAGACCCTGTTTCAAAAATGATGACATTAGTATTAATTTCTAAATGATCACAAATCAACAAATGTTCCATGAATAATTATAATATTAAACTGGACACAGAAATAAAGAGAGTGAAATTTATTTGGGTAAGTTAGGCAGCAGTACGAGCACTAAAGCCCTCTCTCTCCACCAGCCTTGCCCATAGACTGGAATCTGGGAGAGGTGGCCAATCTGGTTTCCCACATTCTCTTCAGATAGTCAGGAAGCAGCTTCGCCTTCTCTGGTCAATCAAAGAACAGACCCCAGGAGAACAGTACAGGGCCAGAGCCACAAGATCCAGTTCTAATTCTATTGAAGATGCAACTCTCTACCATTGCAAAATTTGGGCAGGCCCTTCCCCTCTCTGATTCTCAGTTTCCTCATCCCAAACACATGAAAAGGCGATCCAAGATCAGTGGTTCTCAAAGTGCAGTCCCCCACCAACAGCATCAGTTTCACCTGAGAACCTGTTAGAAACTCATATTTTCAAGCCCCATCCCAGTCCTACAGAATCAGAAGCTCTGGGGCTGAGCCAAGCAACCTGTTTTAACAAGCTCTCTGGGTGATTCAGAAGCTGATGAAGTTTGAGAGCCACTGACTACAAATAGCACTCACTCCAGACCCCCTTGATTTATGAGCACCACCAACCTTCCAAGGTTTCCTAAATCTCATTTATCTCTTTAAAATCTGTATATATATATATATATATATATATATATATATATATGTATTTCCACTGTAAGACATAAAATACTTTATAGAAGAGAGGCATAAAACAAAGGACAGGAAACAGAGAAAAAGCAAAAGGAGAGACACTATCTGTGTAGACTGGACACACTGGCCCCAAACTTTCAATGGGTTGTGGTCTTCTTGGAACCATCCTAGTCAATGAAGCTTGTTAGTGTCCTGTGATTACTTGACACAATTTGCATATGTATCAGTGTGGACCCTGAAAAATAAATGACTGACAGTGATTTAAGAAATCTGTGTGAGAGCTTATTTTCTTAATCATTGTAACAGATTTAGAATGTATATGCATGTATCATGCATATACATTCTAAATTACATTTACATATTGAGCTTTACGGAGTGTGTGCAACCAATATTATGCATCTCTGAACACTTATGTATCACAAAAACCCATTCATTCTGACTGTAATTACTTAAACTCATAGAAGTTGTTTTCTCATGGTGTCTAAGCACTCTGAGAACCCAGAGAAGAAATGTCGATGAAACGGACAAATGACTGAAAGATAAGAACAAAATAAAATTTCTCAATTATCAAGACAGATAATATTGAAAAAAGTGAAAAACTGGAAATGCAAAAAAAAAGAAAAAGAAAGCTGTATAGGACCAACAAATAAGAGAACAAGACAGAAATAATAAGCAAGTTGAAGTTATCATGAAAGAACATAGCATGAAATTCATTTCATATATAACATTTTATTTACATTTATATGTATGTATATGTATATCACACATACATGCCAATAACAAATTTATGTGTAATATAACATGAAATGTATTTCAACTACAAATATTGCAATACCAGCCATGGGGCACAAGAAGATAACATTGGGAACAATTCTGTAATATTGTACAAACCACTGACATCAGCCAGAACACCGTTCTTTGTGTGGAGCTGTGAGCCCATGAGAATTTTAATCCTGCAGGCCAGTTTTTACGTTCATTTTCTAGTTAAATTTGCTACATGCCTTTTTTTAACTTAATTTATCTCACATATTTGTTTCCATAAAGATATTTTCCCATCATGCTCACTACAGAGGTTTAGGAGATATGATTCATAAAAAGATAGTCAACTGGCAGCCACATATAATACTGCCTCATGTGAAGCACAGAAGTACTTTGGAACAGGACTCTTTGAAAGGACATACCCTTCTTGCCATGGGGTTATCCCAATCTGCTCTCTTGATGCCAGCAGGAGACAGGCCTACATTTTATGGGAAAATTCAGGGGGAACCCCCTACACACACACCAAGAACAGGCTCAGCTGCTATGCACAATTATGACAAACAAAACATCAAGAACTAGGTACCTTTTGGAAAGAACAAAGCATAGTTGATCTTCTTGAAACACTCTTATAAAGATAAATGAATTAAAAGAAATGTTATTTAATAAGGAAATCATGTGCCATAAATTTACCTAAAACAGAGTAGTCCTGGGGACAGAGTTCCTATTGTTAATAAAATAAAAATAAATTGAATCATCATTAACAAAATCAAAACCACTCAACTTCCAGCTCTGATGCTTGCCAGTAGAAAATAACAGCCCAGAATGTCTCTTTCTGAGCAAATATCCTTATCATCTAAGTCAAATTAAGTATGTTTTTAAAATAAGACTTGATCATTATTTGCAGGCATGAAAAATCAATTTAAATGTGCTAATATTTTAGTTATTATATAAGGAACTGCCACTGAGCCTGAGGAGACCTGTTACTCTATTATATCCATTAGAGAGGCAGTGTTTTTTAATAATAGTAAGTTAATTTTCACTTGTATGAATTCCCCTTTTGGATCTGCAGATTGGATTACAGAACTGTGTATGTGGCTTTTAATTAAGACTGAACACTGGAAGTAAAAACGGCTTTGAAGACTAATATTCAAAACTGAACTTTGGGGTCAGGGAAAGCAGCAGTTTTGTCCACAGATATTCCTTCCCCCTTAATGACCAAACATTTCCTCACTCAGTAAAAATGATAACAATATAGCGAAATATACATCCTGGCCTTGGAACAAAGCACCTACAAGCTAAAAAGTTGTAATTCATCAATTGATACACATTACATTGACTTTAAAGATTTCTAAATAACTCTTCCTTTTTAGTGGAATAAATACAAACAAAAGCTATCTTTATATATAAGAAATGCTAGAAGCCATGTACCATGGATAGTATTTTATAGCTGTGGGTAATAGTGGGGATATTAAAACATTTCATTTAAAATCACATCTTAGGGCTTCCCTGGTGGCACAGTGGTTGAGAGTCCGCCTGCCGATGCAGGGGACATGGGTTCGTGCCCCGGTCCAGGAAGGTCCCACATCCCGCGGAGCGGCTAGGCCCATAAGCCATGGCCACTGAGCCTGCGCGTCTGGAGCCTGTGCTCCGCAACGGGAGAGGCCACAACAGTGAGAGGCCCGCGTACCGCAAAAAAAAAAAAAAAAAAAATCACATCTTATTTCTTGTTACAATGACCCCACGTACATCCATGCAACAATACAGAAGGCACAGTCTCCCATCTCCTCCCCTGAAACACTTAAATCTCTGTCATGTTCCAGAAGGGGGAAAATAGGACACCAAGTCAAAGTAAAAATTGGACCAGAATAAGAAAATGATTTTTTGTTCTACATGTATTTCATTTTTTGGTTCCTTATCATTTTGGCTTAACAGGAGAAAAGAGAGAAAGAAATGTGCAATGAAAAGTGGGAAGCGCAATGGAAAATATGGTTCCACAGCCAGAGTAACTTATTACCGGACTCCTACTGATTCTATCAGATGAACAAATTGCGTACAAGTGAAAAAAATTTTAATAAAAATCCCTAAAATTGGAGCAGGGGCAACTATGGCCAAAAATCCTTAAAACAGAAATATAGGGGCTTCCATGGTGGCACAGTGGTTAAGAATCCACCTGCCAATGCAAGGGACACGGGTTCGAGCCCTGGCCCAGGAAGATCCCACATGCCGCAGAACAACTAAGCCCGTGTGCCACAACTACTGAGCCTGAGCTCTAGAGCCCACAAACCACAACTACTGAGCCCACGTGCCACAACTACTGAAGCCTGCACGCCTAGAGCCCATGCTCTGCAACAAGAGAAACCACGACAATGAGAAGCCCACACACCGCAACGAAGAGAAGCCCCGACTCACCGCAACTAGAGAAAGCCCACGCACAGCAACGGAGACCCAACACAGCCAAAAATAAAAAATAAAATAAAATAAATAAAAAATTAAAAAATATATATATATAAACCATATGAAAAGCAAAGAAAAAAAGTTATTTTTATTTCTCATGTTAAAGCTAAAAAGCTGTTGATTGTAAATTCTGTGATCATGGGATGCTGGAATTTAACAAAGATTTCAAAGCACTTAATATGTTCAGTGATTTTCATTTTATGTTTTGCAGGAACACATTTAATACTCATACCAGGCTTTTATTGCCATTTTTTACTCAAAAGAGTACTCTTTCTCAAATAATGCTTAAATTCAACTGAAGGGATTCTAAGGAAAATGTGTAATCATTAACATGGATTTGGGCTGCATCAATGATTAAATTACAGCTAGTTATCAAATTGTCATTAATACCAGAATGAGAGATCACGTGAGTCTTCCTTCAAATCCATAAGAGCTAGAAAAGCAACCAAATGGAGCGATCAAGTAGAAGTAATAATTACTGTCACAAACACACCCAGTGTGGCATGGTTCATCTTTTCCTTACACAAGGGTTAGTGGCTTTTGTTGTAACTACTAGAGTTTGATGGAGTAAGAGTTATACCTTTTGCCAATCAGTGTGTATATTGGATGAATACTATCCTAGCACCATGTTACAGGGCAGGACTTGAACCTGACATGCTGACCATCTGAAGAGGTAAGGACAGAGGAAACCCAGGTCCTCTCTACAGTCACAGATTTCAAAACTCAACTGATCCTAGAAATAAAAATGAAAAATCTCTTTTCTCATTAAATGCCATCACTGCATCAAAAGATGTGTCCAGAAATATGGACAAAATGAGATTTGTCCCAGGACTAATTTCAAACACTCCTTTCTTGTATGAACAGTCAGAAACCAACAATTTAAGAATCATTACACTGGGGGAAAAATGTAAGATATTTAAATTTACATTTTCATTCCATCTGGCGTTTTAATCCCTTCCCTTCTGTAATCCAGATAGAGTTTTTATCACTCCGTAACAGTGTAGATTAATCTTTGATGCTTTTGTAGCTAGAGTAAGTGAAGGACTTGTATCACCAATGAGCCACCACACATCATGAGGTGGTCTACAGAAGGATGGAGGACATACACAGGAAAATAGCTATTTCAATATAAAGGGCTAAGTGATAAATTATGGTAAAAATAGGCCCCGAAGCTTCCCAGAAAAAGGCACATTTAAGCTGAGCACTAAAGGAAAACAGGACATTGCTAAAACAGTGTTCCAGCCCAAGAAAACATTGTAAACAAAGTTTTGGAGGCAAGAAAACTTCCAGGACTTTGTTCTAGAAACAGCTGTATCTCAGAGACCTACACAGAGACCACATCAATGGCTGGATGACCATCAGGCAATAAACCAGGGCAAAGGAATAACCTGGAGAGATAGACATCAACTACACAAGAAGAAATCAAAGACATCTTTCCCTACACTCTGAAACGCTGAAACTGCAGTTACAGTAATATCTAAGAGCTTAATAATATTCAGTAATCCTTACTGATACAAATGTTTTCGCTTTTCAATTCCAACAGGAAAGGCACATATAAATCACCAACTATCAAGATGATCATTTCTTTAGAGAAAAACAACTTTTAAGGAGCCTTCATTATTTCTTTGATCCTGTAGAAGAAATAAGCTTTGTTGCACAAGAATGAACATTTTGTATAAGATGACCTTCTGCTTGAAAGCTGCAAAGATTGCTTCTGCTTTAAAAACAGCAAACATTTCAAAGTGGATTATAAAAGCTAATCTATAAAGTTTCCAGAGAAAACAGGTAACGGAACAATAAAGCAAACACATCTTGTGTATGTGGGGAGAGTTCTCTTCCCTTCCTCTACCTCCCTCTTCCTGTCTCTTTCAGATTGCATACGACTACACCAGCCTTTTACAGACAAAATAAGCCTAGAGTTTACATGAGAAGACTTGATCACAATCAATAAAAAATTATCTTTGTTTCTACAGGCGATACCTGTTATCAATTTGAGGCTGATTAAATTAATAGCTATTATCAACATGAGTGGCCAATTTCCAAACCAAAGTCATCTCATTCTACATCTAAGGCTACATTTGCCAAAAGGTAACATTTGCAAAGCTATTGAAGATGGAAACAGCCAAACTTTGCTCAAAAGGCTACCCAAGGGCCAAGGCAGCTGGGGAGGAGACAGGAAGAAAAGACAACCTTATTTTTCAGCCCAAGTAAATTTTTCCAAATGATGCAGCATTTTAAAACATGGTCTTCTGCTTATGTAAGTCCTCCTGGGAGTGGTTTAGAGTTGAATTACCAAAATCAAGGCTATTTAACCATAAACCCTATAAAGTTCCCTCCGAACACTTCAGTTCCAAGATAACGGAACACTTTTCTTTGTGGGCAATGGTACTCCCATTAACTTCCTGAGAGGACAAGTCCGAGATGAAAAGAACTATGACATTATGTCAGTTTGAGGATGAACATTTGTTTTACACAATGGAAGTCACCTATCACAGAGGGCTCTGACAGTGGTGAATGAAATTCTGTTCCAGCCCTTAATTACATCTTTCCAGAGCTGACTCAAGAGATTTTGACTGGAACCCACAATGGCAGAGCATTGAAGGTACTGTCCAACTAACTAAGGAAGATGTAAACATTTGCCTAAAATAAGAAAGATAAGGGGACTTCCCTGGTGGTCCAGTGGCTAAGACTCTGCGCTCCCAATGCAGGGGGCCCGGGTTCGATCCCTGGTCAGGGAACTAGATCACACATGCCTGCTGCAACTAAGAGTTTGCATGCCGCCAACTAAAGATCCCACATGTCCCAATTAAAGATCCCACACGCCGCAACTAAAGACTCCGCATGCCGCAACTAACGATCCCGCATGCTGCAACAAAGATCCCGCATGCCACAACTAAGACCCAGTGCAGAAAAATAAATACTTTTTAAAAAGAAGAAGAAAGATAAAGTGCAGCCAAGTTAAGAAGGTGATAGTACTGGAGAGGATATCTACCCTACAGAGAGTTTCCAATCCTGGTTGTAGCAACAAATTTCCATCAATTCTGTTCAATTTAGTTTAACAAGTATTTGTTGAGAACCCATTCAGTAATCAGAACAGCAACAAGAACTGAGTGGGACACTAAGGAGGAGATGACTTAGTCTTGGCTCTCAAGAAGCTTTTGGTCTTTTAAACATTATGGCCCAGTAGAATCAGAACAGTCTCAGAGCCGAGGAACAAGGGTTTGAATCCAGATCTTCCTACTCAGTAGCTACTTGACTCTGGGAAAATCTTTACTTCTCTGAGTCTTGGTTTTCTTATCCAATCTTTAGTCTGTATCTCCATGTGTGAATTTGATGAGCATGTACACACAAAACATTTCCTGAAGGATTCCACACAAATGTAGATATCATGATGAAGGGGCAGGGAAGGAGACAAGATTTTCAGGCATAACACAGCTTGACAGGAACAGGAAAAGACCACAGAGTCTGTGCCACCCACAGTTGGCTCGCATGTGGGGAGAACTTGGAACAAATCCCCAAGTTCACGGTTACATGGAGGTTACGTGAGAGTAATTCTGCTGCCAACGAAAGGACTCCAAACCTCGTGTTCTCAAACACAAGGCTGTGCACCTGCTCCTTAAGGACTGGCTTTCAGAATCCACCACTCTCTTTTTTAGCTTCAGCAGCAAAATCTGTGATCAGTCAGGCTGAAAATGGAATGAGGCAAGCGCCTTTATCAAAGGTTTGACCGATGTCCTCAGAATGGCACAAATACAGAAATTAAGTTGTTTGCCAAAGCAAGCTCTTTTGATGGATGGTACCTGTGAGACATGGAACTGGACAGCGAGTGTGGCAGCTCCCAGCCCCTGGGCCCCAGCCGTAGCCAGGGAAGGAAACTTCTCTTTCTCCTTGAAAATAGAGAGATAGGGCTTCCCTGGTGGCGCAGTGGTTAAGAATCCACCTGCCAATGCAGGGGCCACAGGTTTGATCCCCAGTCCAGGAAGATCCCACATGCTGCAGAGCAACTACGCCCATGCACCACAACTACTGAGCCTGCACTCTGGAGCCCGCAAGCCACAACTACTGAGCCTGCATGCCACAACTACTGAAGCCCGCACACTTAGAGCCTGTGCTCTTCAACAAGAGAAGCCACTGCAATGAGAAGCCCGCACACCAACATGAAGAGTAGCCCCCCCACCGCCATAACTAGAGAAAGCCTGCACGCAGCAACGAAGACCCAATGCAGCCAAAAATAAATAACTAAAATAAATAAATTTTAAAAAGAAGAAGAAAAGAAAATAGATACGTAACAACTTCCATGTCTAGTCAGATTTACCTGCTCAAGATGGATTTTTATGTAAATATGATGCAGGGGAAAAGCTATTTCAATTCCGTTGCTATTCTCTCCTTGTATCCATCCATCCAGATGTTTACCAGGCAACTTCAGTTTGGAAGGGAGCATATCATGTTGGTCCAAGAGCAGGCTCTGGGGTCAGATAATCTGACTTTGAATCCTGGCTCCAGCTACTTCATGAGAGTAATCTGGGCAAAAGTTCTTGGTACACAGTGAATGTCCATTAATGTTAGCTCTTATTATTGTTGATGATGATGACAAGACAATGCTGATGATAATTAAGTATATGAGAAGACTCATGCTAGAGGCTTGGGCCATGAAGATGACCAACACATTCACTGTTCAGCTGGGAGGAGAAGCAAGTAATTAGACAGTGCAGTGTGGGCTATTACAGGAGGTCCCACAAGGTGATAACAGCAAATTATTCAGTTTCACACTTCCTATCCCAGTGCCAAACAGTTCTAAGTGCTTTAATCAATTAATCCAGTTAATGCTCACAACCATCCTATAAAGGAAAGCACATATAGTATCCCAACTTTACACACGGTGAAACCAAAAGCAGAGAGGCTTAAGGTGTTATGACAGCTCAAAGCAGGGAGCAGATAACTCCGCCAGGGAATACGGGACCACTCCCTGGCAGAGTTACGTGTGGGGAAGGTTTCGTAAATGATGTGACAGTAAGTCTAAGTTAAAGGATGAGTGGAAGTCAGCCAAGCGGCCAAGAGAAATGATGGGAGAAGGAACAGCAAAGGCTCCAAGAAAGACGCCTCATGTGTCTGCAAAGCTGTAGGTAGTTTGGAATGGGGAAGGTCAGTGGTGTGGGGAGAAGGGTGCAAAGAGGCAGGCAAGTAGGGTCCAAATGAGCAAGGCCAAGGAATACTATGCTCTGTGCACTGCAGTGGGGGTAAGGAGCTGAAGAGGTCTAATTGGGCATAAAAGCAAAATAATCAGTTCTGAAATTTAAGTCATCTTTCAATTAATCTGGTAGCAGTGTTGAAAAAGATAGATTAGATTACTATATCTAGATAGGAAGGAAAGAAGGGAGGAGGAAGGGAGGGAGGGAGAGGTTTAGGGCATAGCAGGAAGGGAATGCAGAGTGAAGGAAGGTTTTAAGATGAAAACATGCTCACGGTATGTGAGCAATAATAAGCAAAAAGCAGTAATAAGAACTGCCATGGGAAGCTCCCTGCAGACTCAGTTCAGGGTAGCTTTGGGATACTTCCCAGGGACCAGAAAGCCATTGGGCCCAGGCCTCCAATTCAAAGAGCCTTAAACTTAGACTTTCTACACTAATCTCCTAAAAAGATCACACGTACAGTCACAGAGAACCATAGCACCAGAAGGAGAAGTTCTGTTAAGTTGCATCTCTTTCCTGGACCATGCAGCCTATGATGCATTATAATTTTCTTTACTGTATCCTTTACTTCTTGGGGAGAGCTCAGTTACACTGTATAAGCACTTTGTTAAAACAAACAAACAGTAATGTGTTAAATGTAAATATTTAAAATATAACACAATTTTCAACTATGTTTTGTCATTTCTTCATTTCATAACAGACTGGGAGCCTTGAAAAATGAAAATGGCCTGGGTCCCTCCTGAGTTTTGAAGAACCCGGGGATATCAGACCAAGCTGGCTTTTACTCCTCTAAGGTAAAGTTAACCGCTTATACATATGTGTGAAGCTGATTTCAAATGAAATCAAGAATGAATGATGAAGAGTAAGACTCTTCCCATGATCTTGGTCCCCAAACATTTTATGCAAGTCCCTTGCTTCAGAGTGCTCAGAAAAGGCCGTCCTCCAGCAATAGAAATAAGATCCTGAAGCCAGCACTCTCAACCCTGCCCAATACTTTCAAGAAAATGACTGCTTCAACTTAAGACACTGTGCAGCAAGGGGACCAACCCTGGGAGCAAGATCCTGTGTATATATGAGCTTTTAAGTCCATGGGGAGCTGAGTAAACCAAGGGGCTGGTTCTGAATGAAGTGTGTGTGCCTTCAACTCATTTTTTGTCATTTTTCCTTCTATTTTATATATGTTCCTTTTGCATTCAAGGAATGCCATTTTCACCCTTTGGAACTAGACTTCCCATTTTAAATTTTCCAAGGATGAGAAGCCAGCTTAAAGGATAAGCTGGTTCTCCCTTTTTTAATGCCCAGGTTATGAACTGAAATTACATAGAAGGTGTGAACTTTGGGGAAGTTATTCATATACTTTATTCTCTCTGCTTCAACTCTCTTTCTGCTCTGTCAACCTTTAATTATAACTTTATTTCAAAATGACAATCAAGTAAGCAGATATATGAACACATGCTAGTGGTAAAAGATTGGAGGATTTTTTTTTAATGAAGGAAAGACAGAACTAATGAAGGACTAAATCCATTTTACATAAAAGTAAACTAAGACCAAAAACTTAAATTCTCTCAAATGTCTATGCAATTCATTTGTATACCAGCCTTGCTTTTGACATTCATCATGCTTTGCTCACACACGCTCCCTCCTCATCGGCCATGCCCTGCAGTCTGGACTCTTATAATTTTCTGATGCTCTTACAGGACCAAACAAAATGGACAACACACTGACACTCTATGTTTGCCTTTCTCCAAATACCCAGCCCCTTCTTGTACTGTAAAATAGACACACAGAGAAGTAGTAAGTTCAACCATATAAAATGTCCACTTTGTGAATCAAAGCAGTTGAATCTCAGCAAGTCTATGCAGTTTCAGTAAATTCATAAAATACATTTGGACTTTGGTGGGTTTTAAATTCCCTTTAACATTCTAAAGGAGCTAAATTATGCTGAGCAAACTAAGAGTCCAAGGAAGACACAGAAAATGGAAATGAACACAATCAAGGCCCTTCTTTGTGCCGACACTTTACAAATGTTTGCCCATTTAAGCTCTACAATAAGCCCCTAGGGAGCATCACATCCTCATCACACAGATGAGAAACAGTCTTAGAGGGGTGAAGGGACCACCCCAAAGTGACCAGAGAATGAGTTATGGGGTTAAGAATGAAACTCATGACGCTCCCAGTTGGCTAAACTGCTATAAAGACTCGGACCATCGATGCCAACATGGATGCCCTCTGGTGTGACATAGGCCCTTGGAACCGTGCTCACTAGCAGCTTCCTCAACTGGTCCTTAAGCAAAGACTTAAGTCTAACAAGCAAATAAACTGACGACATGATGTCTTGATTAGACCCTGACTATCATGAGTATTAAGCTTCAAAACCAGGTATAAAGAGAGGGGCATAAGACCTAGATTGGAGGAAATGATACACCCTTGTATCTTTTGCATTATATCAGAAACCGTGCCTACCACCTATTTATCTGGTGAGAGAAAAGCAGATTGATGTTCTGGTCACGGCTTTCTTCATGTCCCCAAAACATGGATGCAAATCTATCACTGAAGGAAAAAAATAATAATAATCTGGAGGCTGACGACTACCTAATATCTCTCACAGTTGAGCTATCCTCCCTTTCAGGCCTGGAGACCTTTCAAAGAACTTGTCTCCATGGTGACAAGGGGTTAACACAAGAGTCAAGACCAAACATCCAGTTTTCTCTGTGCTGGGAGAGGCAAGAGCCTTATGTGGTCTGATAGCAGCTGCTCAGAAGTGTCCTTTAGGTCAAGTTCCACTCAATCCCCATGGGGAACCGAGCAGGATCAGCTCAGTAGCAGCAGGACACTGAGCAAGGACAGGCTGCCACAGCCAGGAGGCATGGTCTTCACACTGCACTGCTCAGTGCCTCCTGAGCATCTCCATGGTGAAACAACAGCCAAGGACCTAGCCTTCACGGGCTTATGTTGGAAGAGACAAAGACAGCAAGCAAAGGAACAAATGCATTAGATCACATCAGAATGAGTGCCATGAAGATTACAAAGCAAGGTGACATGGTAGAAAGTGACAGGGGCACAAACATTTGTGATGGTCAGGAAAGAGATTCCTGCAAAATCAACATGTACCTGAATAAAAAGAAGGAGCCCAGAGGCTATCTGGAGGAAGAGCTTCCCAGGAAGAAGAACAGCAAGTGCAAAGGCCCTGAGGTGCTGACTTCTAAAACCAAACACAGGTCCACAAGATCATACATGAAAACTTTGGCACCAGGTATGCTACAGTAGTTCAGGATTATTTGGATTTTAGAAAGGTAAAATGATTTTACAAAGGTAAAATGATACATGTGTATCACATATTTGTTACAAATCATCCCCAGTGAGGGCTGAGGCAGCACCGCATAGTCAAATATTAATATTTCTGTAGTAAGATATGTGATTATTCACATTAAGTAGAACGAATAAATATTATACATATCCACCTATCAATTCAGATCAAGTTTCTACCAAATGAGGTATGAAAAAAGTTTCAATTTTCAGGGCTATCTGGATTACAAAATTGTAGTATGAGTTTGTGAACCTACTCAAACTTAAAAAAAAATTAAGTTGATAAACATTTCTCAACTTTATGTTTGTTAGCCACAAAGTTTACTCAGCCCTTTGGCTCAGCAACCACATGCGCCAACAAATCACAAAATTAAATGAGTAAGGATAAGTCAAATAAATGGGAATGGGAGGAGGGACCTTATCGGAGTGATGAAAATGTACAATCAATTGTACATCAATTGCCATATTACTGTGATGCACTCACAACTTGGTAATCCTACTAAAATCACTGAAGTCTACACTGAGAAGAGGTGAATTGTATTGGATATAAATTATGCCTCAATAAAGTTGTTAGAAAAAATATCAATGGGAGAAACTCAGAAATGTGAATTAATGTACTCACAAGTCTGCAAATGTAGAAACCCTTTTACCTATAATGTGATCCATTTTCTCACAGTAAAAGTGTTCCAGTAATGTAAAATGATACAGCCACTTTGGAAAACAATCTGGCAGTTCCTCAAAAGGTTAAACACAGACTTAACATACAACCCAGAATTCCACTGCTAGGTAAACACTCAAGAAAAATGAAAAACTAAGTTGACACAAAAACTTATACACAAATGTTCATAACTGTGCTTTTCATAATGGCCCCAAAATGGAAACAAACCTAATGTCCAACAGCTGATGAATGGATAAAGAAATGTGGTATATCCATACAATGGAATATAAGTCAGCAATAAAAAGGAATGATGTACATTAATACACCACAATATGGATGGAACCTGAAAACAGTATGCTAAGTGAAAGGAGTCAGTCACAAAAGATCACATTATATGATTTCATGTATATGAAATGTCCAAAAAAAGGGAAATTCATAGAAACAGAAAGCAGATTAGCAGATGGAGGGCTGGGGAGAATGGTAAGATTGAAGGACAATAGCTAAAGTTATTGGGTTTCTTTCTGGGGTAATGAAAATGTTCTAAATTTAATTGTGGTGATGGATATACAACTGTAAATATACTAAGATTTAATACATATACTAAACGTACATAATATATATACTAAATATAATATATAAATATATATACACTAAAACTTAGAGTGAATTTACACTTTATATGGGTAAACTGTATGGTATATAAATTATATTTCAATAAAACTGTCACCAAAAAAGAGTGTCTTTGGTATATAAGGATGGAATTAAATATGTATTGTCGTCTGATGTTCCTCAAAGCACAAATGACTCCTTGACATCTGCTGGCTTAGCGAGTTCAACCTGTCTTCATAGAACGTAAACTGGTGATGGCCAATCACCATCAACAGAGGGAAAGTTCTTGTCCACCAACTATGACACTGGGCAAGTCTGTGAAGAGACTTAATTCTCCTCTAAAGAGTTACTTATTTACTTGATCCTTAACTAGGATATCTGATGTACTTTTAACACAACACATTTCAGACTAGCTAAATTACTGTCATTTGCAATAACTGTGACAAGAAACACTAAATAAATATTATTGAGATAAAAGTAAGTATATTAAAATGATCCTCTGAAGTGTGTTGTAGCGTGAACACTCAACCACAGGAGTCTAAGAATTATAACTAATGGTACCTAGCATAATTCTAGGTCAATCCAGAGCTAACATACAAACAATGCTAATTAAGATTTTTCTTGATTCTTGAGAAAGTAAACACCAAATGGAGGAAAAGCTCATAGAGTAGCAACAACATTTTGAAAGGCTTATAATAATTTATTATTGTTTATTCATATCTCAACACATTCCAAATAGATTTTTCCCATCTTTTGTATGATACATCAAGAAGAAAAAATAAAATAAAGCCTCTATTATAAAATTAACTAAGAACATCTGATTTCAAGGAACATGAAACCAACTGCTCAACAAATGTTTATTAAGCATCTACTATATACAAAGAACATGGCCAGACACTGAAAGGAGCTGCAAAATACTTATGGCAGTCTCTGCCCTCTAGGAATTTGTAGTCACATCTCACAATACTAAATAACTATCCCTGATGCCATTTGCCGGATTTCAAACAAGGGGTCCAGTTAATAGGAGGTGTAAGAGAGGAATGGAGTGATGACTCTCCAATACTGCGGCCAGGAAGAGATTGGAGATGAATTCTAAACTAACTTTAAGAGGTGCCTTGGGGCTTCCCTGGTGACGCAGTGGTTGAGAGTCCGCCTGCCAATGCAGGGGACACGGGTTTGTGCCCCCGTCCGGGAAGATCCCACATGCCGCGGAGCGGCTGGGCCCATGAGCCATGGCCGCTGAGCCTGCGCGTCCGAAGCCTGTGCTGCGCAACGGGAGAGGCCGCAGCAGTGAGAGGCCCGCGAAACGAAAAAAAAAAAAAAAAAAGAGGTGCCTAGGATTTAGGCAGGTTCCAAGGAAAGAAGGCAGATACCCTAAGTGGGAAAAGCTGTGAAAGGCCAAGGCGCAGTTTGGGGAATGGAGGGCACACCAGTCTGGGCAGTTAGACAAGGCCACTGAGCAGAGCTGGAGCCAGTGTGGGGTAGGAGCCTGGACTAATTCGTGTAAGTACGGAACTTCATCCTAAATGAGTTCAGAAAGATGCTGGAGGAAAAGTGAGCCAAGACAATCAGAGGCCAGGGGCCACAGGGGATGGCGACAGGACAAAGGGAAAGAAGTTATGAGAAAGCACAAGGCCTCAGCTTGCCCATGCCAGCTGCTTGGAACAGTGTGTACAGCACTGAACACCATGCAGATGGTCCCCAGTACAGCCGTGGCTTTATCACTGCCACGTCTAATCACACCTAACAATAAAACTTAGTCCTATTCTATACCACCATTTTTTAAAAAGGTTTGTGTCATTAAATTATTTTATAGCTTTTTTTAAAAGAAAAATGTTCTTTTCTAAAGTCTTAGGCCTAGGGGAAAAAAAAAAGACAACCCTTTTAGTGACCTGCCATAGTCCTTGAATATTGATACATCATATGTATACATATCTGTGATTATCTCTATTATGTTAATTAAGCTTTCACTGGGGGGCGGAGGGTGAAGTAGGCAGGGTGATTAGCATAGCAAGTGAAACAGGTTAAAAGGAGAACACACCCCCAAAACTAGCTTCAGGACACATATGATGATTATTAAACTGATAACAGCAGATATGCTGGTTATATGTTGAAAATTAAAGCTTATATGAACCAGAAGAGATCAGTGACTCACCTGGGTTTTCTCTCCCTCTCTGTCTCTGTCTCTCTCTCAGAAGAAGTTCAAGTATTATTTAGTAAGCAAAGATTAATAAGACACAGTCCTCCTCTTAAAGATTGCACAAAATAGTAAAGGAGATAAATATGTAATCAAATAACTACTATTTGATATGATGAATATGATAGGTATTCTCAGACAAAAGCATTAAAATAATAACTGTTAATAAAATAAGTCAAAACAAGAATACCAACTTGTGCCCAGGTATTCTAATAAAATCTTGCTCCTTATATAATTTCCCTCATTTACCAATATTTCGTTAAGACAAACCACTTAGTTTATGCTGTTTAATACATTATAGTTCTTAACATGCAGGTATTCAATGAAAACCATGAATAATGCTTTTCACTTTGCTGATAACTAATATTATAAGCAACAGTCAGACAATGGGTGGTGTGAATCAAAGGATAGACCACTACCATAGGTCAACGTGGGCAGGCATCTAAACCATGCAGATGGTAGGTAATGTTCCACAGGGTCAGGGACAAGGAAGGAGCAAAAGAGTGTTACAAAGACCAAAGGGGCCGGTGGGCACATAACCCAGGATACTCTGGGAAAACATGATGAAGATCCTGGCTCAATTAAGATAAGTTTATTAGGAAAGCAAGTTAGCAAGGCTTATAAAGAGACTACTAAAAAACTGGGATGAGCTCTTCCAGGTACCAGGTTAGGGGGCAGAGTGTGTGGTCAGGGCTCTTTCAAAACCCTCTAAAACTGTACTTCTCTCTTGACTTATTCCCCTGGGATGGTGTTTTGCCACCATCCCCCATGATCCCTGCACCTCCCCTGAACTAGCAGCATTTGACAGCGGCTTCTTGTAATTACGTTATCAGTGGTCAGAAATCAACTATTCAGCTTCCCTTTTTCTAAATGCTGGCTCTCAGGGAGGCCACTCAGGGCTGGGAACAACATCCCTGGAGCACCTCAAAGAAGACAGGGGCATTTGAGCACTGATGGTCAGAGAATCCCAGGACCCACAGCGGGTTGGGAGCAGAGCTGACATTCACAGGAGTTGTCTGCCTTTGCTAATTGATTGTAAAGAAACGTCTTCCTTGGTGAGGATCAAGTGAGTCCACTGAATGAAACTTAGGGCACAGAAACATTGGTTAGTCCTACAGTTTAAAAAACTCTAAGCAATATGACTGGACAGCTGTTAGAGTGGAAACATATTAGAAAAGGTAAGTTGGTACTAAGAGAATTAGACTTGGCAGTTTATCAAATGTGAACTGGAGAGGATGGATGAATTCTAAGTCAATAACCGTTATGGCCACTCCTAACAACTTCCATCTGGCAGGTGCCTGGATTTCTGCCACAACATTTACTTGCAAAATACGTTTGCTTTGTTGTTCATGTTTTATTTGCTCTCTGCTTTGAATTTGTAGCACCCTTCTGTTTTGAGGTTGCTTTTCTCTTTATAACCATTGTAGCATCTTCTAAGAATCTTAACCATAATTGTAAGATCACCTGCAATAATGCAAATATGTATGGAGTTAAACAGCTGACTTTTTCACATGGAGACATCTGGGAAAAGAAGGAAAAGGAAGGAAAGTTAAGAAAAGCTTAATCCAGGGGCTTCCCTGGTGGCGCAGTGGTTGAGAGTCCGCCTGCCGATGCAGGGGACACGGATGGGCTCGTGCCCCGGTCCGCGAAGATCCCACATGCAGCGGAGTGGCTGGGCCTGTGAGCCATGGCCGCTGAGCCTGCGCGTCCGGAGCCTGTGCTCTGCAACGGGAGAGGCCACAACAGTGTGAGGCCCGCGTACCGCAAAAAAAAAAAAAAAAAAAAGCTTAGTCCAAAATGCAGGAACCATGTCTATTGAATAGTTAAGCTAGTAGTTTCCAAGGTGAAATGCATAGGCCCTTCTCAAAGATTTCTTAGTTTTTCAGCTGTATTGAGAAGCCTTACTCTACTTTATGAGCAAAGTGCCTACATCATTTCCAAAAAAAATAACCTAGTACATATGTGGAGCTTGCATATCTCCTGTGAATCCAATTTAAATCCCTAATCTTTGCATCCTAATGGGTTTAAACATTTTCTGACCTAGGGAAAAATGTATTTAACATTTGCTTTCCAAGTTTCAGAGCAAACTATTTTCTAGCCCTAGGGCTATTCTCAAAAGTAAGCCTAACTCCTCTTTTATTTCCAGAAGTCTTCTAGATAAAGTACAGAGTAGTGGCAAAAGTAATTCCCATGCCATAATAATTGAACATTACACATTATTTAAACCAACAACAGGCAGGTGTGTCTTTTCTATATGTGGTGTCTCTGGCTAAACTCATCTCATCCCTACCCAGCAAGCTCCTATTCCTCCTTCAGCACCCTAATCAAATATCCCCTGTTCTGGGAAACCTTTGCTGAACACTCCAAAGCAGAATAAATGACTCCTTACTCTGGGGGGTCCTAGACCCCTTTCACTGCAAAATTTGACAAACCTGTACTAAGCAGAGAGGTATGCTTCATCTGCACTGTATTATAAACATCACCCACAGTGCTGACCCTTCCCTCCTTCTATCCCTGGCTACCTTGGGCTTGTCCACAGTTGTATGCTTAGGGCTTAGGTGAGTACCCCTCCCACAGTGGTGCTCCATCAGCATCTGTTGAACAAGTAGGGATACTTCCCATATTTCCCTGGCCCATCCCTCTCCCATTAGGCTGAACTTGAGGATGGTAGACTGTCTTATCTACCTGTCTTTCTCCAACCTCTAGCAAAGTCATTCTCAGTAAATATGAGCTGAATGTATGAGTGAATGAATGAATGAACAAAAGAAAAGCAAACACTGCCCAGTCCCCTTCAAGCATTCAACACAGTTGTTGAATTAATGGTTCCCTCCTTAGAACTTCCTTATCTGTGTATCCCTCCTGTCACTCCACATTTTCTACCTTGTATTTTACAGGTTTATAGACACATCTTATCTCCTGGAAGCCCCCTGACATCCAGAAATTGCTCAATTGTTCAGTGCACACAGTGAAGCTTACTGAGCCCAGAAGTCACTCAAATGTCTGTTGCCTAAATAGTCAGCAAAGATTACATGGGATTACAGGACATCTGAGGTAGCTGTACTTCACTCAAAGAAGAAGGTCCTTTTTCTGAGCCTCGTCAAAGTTCCAATAACATAAGTTGGTGAGTTGAATTCAGGTTTCAGACACACAAGTTTTACTATTTAATACCAGACCACAAACGTCAGTGAGTACTGCCAGCCATTTCATTGTCCCATTTCTCCCCTATCAGACAGAAATGACATAAAATTTGTCTTCAACCTTCCATAGAAAGTAAAGGGAAAATGAATGAGATGGTGCATATGAAGAAATCTAAGTTTCTCTGACAAGAAGAGTTCAATAGGTTATTATTAGTCAAATACAATGCTTAGAAAAGCTAAATATGATTATTTACTCAATGCTTAATCACTGATGTCAAAAATGCTACTTTTCATTCACCTCCTTCCTCATTCCACTCCCTCACACTTATTTTTAGTTTAGAACAAATTCAGTCTGTGAATTATGATCTATATTGTAATAAACAGCTGAAGAGAGTCACTGTAATCAAGCAAAAAATAATCAATATTGGGAAATGCAATGGTCTTACTTCAAAAGTCTGAAATTGTTGCATAACTGGCTTTCTTCCATTTGCTATCCTTTTTATTCACAGTTTTTTTCAACTGAAGGAGTAGCTTGACCTACATATGTTAAGAGGAAAAGAAATCACTTAAGTAGCAGCAAATGAGATACTATTATCACAATTCAATATAAAATTACCGTCCATCGTTTAAACAATTTGATCTGTGGCAGGGACAGGAAATTTCCATAGACATTCTTAAACACTACAGACATTTTTCAAGCTATCAAATTAAGAGGCACAGAAATAATTACACATTGCCCAAGGTCTTTCTATTCTGAAGGGAGAGATTTTTCAGGAAGATAAAATTGTGTGTCCCTATTGTTTTGATATTTAGTCTTAATGAAAACAGAGCCATGTTTCGGACAACCACTGAGCTACAAAGTGTCAAAAAGGTCTTCACTAATTATTTTTTTTAGGAAGCTAATCAACATAGGGTACATGTAAAAAATGTTAATGTATCCCCTTGAGGTCTACACATGGGTCAGTTTAAAAGGCATTCTGCAGTGTCTGTCCAGCCCACAATCCCCCTGAGAACTACCGAAAACCCAGCTGAGGGGCCCAGATGCCACTCTGTACTACTCAAGCTTGTCTCAAGAGTGGACATCTGAACAAACTGGGCTCCTCAGATACTCTTTCCTGAGAATTTGGAATTGGAGGTTGAAGACGTTCATCAGCCTCTATGGGACAGTAGTAGTAAGGCATGTGAGCTTGGGAAAGAAGTGGTAGCCGCCATCAACAGTACACAGAGACCCAGAGAAAGCCAGGTGCTGACAGGAGAATGGAACAGGAGGTGGAGCAGCAGAGGGGAGAGACAAGGGCAGCTGCCTCAGCTCCTACTCACTGCCCAGCCCCAACCCCTCTGTCAGGCTCCATCACACACCTCTGATGCTTCACCATCAAATCCTCGTTTTCACCAGCTCAGTTTCCTGTGGGTTTTGGTGACTTGCAACCAAAAGAAGCTTGAGACAACTTTGTCAACTAACCTTGACTGCTTGGCAGGCCAGCAAGACAACTTCTCTATAAACTCTAAAAACAATGACACACTAATGACCGTCAGGGGCTTCTGAACATTCTGATTTAGAAGGCACTGCAAAGTCCTTGGAAATTCAGTTATAGTATTTTTAGGCTTGGCTTCACAAGAAACAACGTGCAAGACCAACTGACCAGAAAAAGTTGTCAAAGATCTCAGCTACTATTTTAGTCCAGGAGGCCAATGTGGTCATACTCCCCAGGTGGATTCTATTCTTAGCTCTAGAGCAAGAAGCACTGGGCCCCATTCGATGACAGTAAGATTGACAAACTGTGTTCTACACCAGGGCTCCTCACACTATAAATGGTGAAGGGCCAGCTTTTGATTTATTGGTTTTGTTTTTATTTTTGTTGTGTGTGTGTTTTCCAATTCACTGCAGTGTAATACTTTCACAAAACACAAAAGTATAGTGTGTTTGATATCACACCAATGTCATATTGTTATAAATATTTCTCAACACTTGCTCTCAATTTCTGTTCTTATCTCACTGCAATAACAAACAGTTCCTAAACCACAACAGCCTGTGGTCCACACTTTGAGGAGCTCTGGTCTACAATGCAGCTGTCTTAGTGCTCAATATACATGGCTGTTCAGTTGTCCCCACCCAGGGCTTTGTTGAAGACATTGTGACAGCCACCTGGTACAAAATGGAGGTTCATCCTGCCTGGAAGGCTGGTAGTAGTCAAATTCCTGCTTTGTAATTACTGGCTTTGTGATTCTGGGCTAGGAATGTAACCTCTCTGAGAATTCCTCCCCAACTGCAAAATGGGGGTGTATGGTAGGCAGAATTCTAAGATTGTTCCCCAAGTGCCTCCATTCTCGGGCAATATACCCTACAAAATCCCTTTCCCTTGAGTGTGGGTAGGGCTTATTAATATGATGGGATAGCCACTCCCTCAATGAAATTACATTATATAAGATGTTTTACAAGTAGAAATGGGAGAGACTGATTCACTGTTGGTTTTGAAAAAGTAAGCTGTCACACTGTGAGAAGGCCACGTGCCTAGGACCTGTGGGTGGACTAAAGAAGCTGAAAACAATCCCTGGCCAACAGCCAGCAAGAAACAGGGACCTCAGTCCTATCCCCTCAGGTGACTGAGTTCTATCAACAACCTAAATGAGCTTGGAATAGAGCCCCAAGCCTCAGATGAGCATGTAGCCCCTGCCAACACAACACGTTGGTTTTAGCCTGGTGAGTCCTGACCAGAGAACTCAGCTCTGCTGTGCCCAGACCTCTGAGCTATAGACAATAATACTAAATGGTTGTTGCTTTGTTATGCAGCAATAGAAAACTAACACAGAGTGTCATACCTACTAATGTTGGGGCTGCTGCAAGGCTAAGAAGTCATTTATGGGACGTGCCGAGTATGCCAAAATCGTTCAGCTCACAATAGCTGTTATGCCCACATTGATAATTAGTTCTCATGACTCATATAGGCCTATTTATACGGTGAATAAAGTATATGCATGTACAAACACACATATTCGCACACATAAAATTCTAACAGACTTCATGAGTCTCCCTACAGAGAACAATCTGCCTATCATTTTCAAAAACTGGCTTATATCTCTTGAATGCCTCTCATTTCTCTCTCTTTTGATAACTGTCACAAGCCTGGGAGGTCAGTAAGGCAACACTACCATTTTCATTACACCAGAGAAAAACCTGATGCTCAGACTCCACCCAAGGTTACATAGCCAGTTGGCTAATAGCAGAACCAGACCATAAGCCTATCTTTTCAAAATAATCTATAGTAGTCTCATTTTTATATGTAAAGATTTCTTTCACTGCAATAAGCTGCCTCCTACAGTTTCAAAAATGATTTTTGCAAACATCATAGATGTTACTGATTATAATACAGGTCTCTGTCCTGTCTAAAATCACAGAGTAAATTGTATTGTCTAGTTTGAAAAAAAAAAAAAGTAGATATTCCCATAAGCAAAATCCCAGAAATTGAATTGGGCCTAAAATTCAAAATTTTTAGATATTGCCTTTTGCAATGAGAATTAAAAACCAGACCAACTGTGTTGGGGATATGAAGGTACACAGTGCACTGGCCAGACCTGCTCTGTTTGACCTGCACATTTCAGAGCTCCTAGCCAGGTATGCAATGTTTTCAATCCACTTCACAGGGTCCACATCAACTTTTGCACTTCATTTATGACCCCTTATTTTTTAAGCTGTGGAATTCTTTTCTGGTACTCAACTTTCTATAAAAGCAAATATTCAAATCATGATTGGGGTGAACTTTTTCACTGGCATGTTTCACAGCTAAGAAACATTACATTTTTTATGTTTTGTGTGCAGCTCTCTGAAAATATGGGATTCTGTTAAACACTTGCTACCACAAATAAAGTGACAGATATTAGCAATGCTTATACATCTTCCCTTTTTTCCCCCTAACTTTAGTAGACTCTCAAAGGCATCAATACCACTGAAATAAAACATTTTCAGATTTTTAGACAGCTGCACAGATGAGACAAAAATAAAATAAAACATATACTGGGTGTTGGGCAGCCCAGGCCTTGCACGGACCACATACGTCTGTCTTGTGGGAGTAGTGGCGTTAAATGGCTCCACTCTACCTTTTGGGACAACCACATACTTTATCATCACAGAACTTTACATTACACATGGTGTATAAATATATATATCCCAAGAAATATGTGTAGAAAGTTGCTCCCCAAGAGAGAGAGGAGACAATGTCTGCCAGTATCAACAGCGTGTGGAGGAAACTGGGCTCAGAGGAACCAGAAACTGCAGCTGGATTCCTAGGGAGGTGTGACATAGCCTGAGGCAGCGCCAAAGGTAATGATGATAGCTTACAGAGCTCAAAATTCAAAGACACAAGTGGCCTCTTGATGCCCCTGCAGCCTGGGTCCCACCATGGGAGCGGTAACAGAGCCTACCAGACATGAAGGGAGGTCTTCAGTTCTCTTGGACCTTCAGAGCTGAAAAGGCAGAGGACAATCCCAGTCTCTGCCACTTGTATTCAACATTCAAGTTACGGCTAATTCCTAGAATTTGGTATTTGGGATTTTGAGTCAATCAATCAATCAATCAATCAATCAATGGGCCAGATGGTAAGTATTTTTGGCTTTGCAGGCCACATGGTCTCTGCTCAACTCCTCAACTCTGTCGTTACAGTGCAAAGACAACATGTGAGGGAGCAGGCATGGCTGTGTTCCGACACAACCTTACTTACAAAAACAGGTCGTACACCAGCCAGATTGGGCCCATGGGCTGTCATTTGCAGACTCCTGACCTAGGTCTCAGAAAACATGGCCAGGCCCCTCATAATGTTTGCACTGGCACAGCCTTTGGTTCTCAGGATAGTGTTCCAAAACATGTCCTTCTTCCCACTTCATCCTCCACCTGCCTCCAGATTCTTACCCCAGAGATCTGAGCAGGCCCCTCTCCTGTCAAACCTTATGTGCCCCCACTGGCTAGAGCAGCACCCCAAATCTACACCCAGGATACTCTGGTATTAGCCCAGATACCCAGGAGTGAGTTATGCACAGAAGGGTACTACTATCTTCAATACCATTTGTTTGAGAAATGCCCGCTTCAGCTTTGACAAAGTTAAGGAATCCTTTACCACAGGACTTCTGAGGACCGTACACTAATGGCACCAGGCAGCTATCAAGGAGCAAGAATCATTTCCCAAACACATTTGACCACAGAACCCTCCATTCCCACAGAGTATCACTTGGAACTTACGTCCCAGGGGATGTATACCTTGGGAAATACTCCGTGATACATTCCTTAGCATGACACAAGTTATCTTTTATAATCTAGCCCAAAGCTATACAGAGTTCCCATTTGGCACTTGCCAGGACCCTTTCAGTGTATCCTCCACCCCACTCCCTTGAGCTGCACATCAGGGTTTTTTTATTTCTACATTGCAAAACATGCCGAAACACCCCCGTGCCTGACAAATTCTATACTGCCGGGATCTGCTCAGTGTTTAAGCAGCCTCTCCCATAAAGTTTATCCCCCAGACCTTTGTGCCCAGAGAATATTTGAAATAATAACTCAATCATCCCATACAGTTTGATTTATTCTAAACCTGGTGCTAAGCAACATAATCCTGGAGGAAGCTAGACTTCCCATTTGAATTCATGACCTTGGATGACTAATTTGAGGACAGACTCTGAATCCTTTCCTATTAGTTTCTCAAATCTGGTGCAATACATTCCGTTTAATATGAGGTTATTTCTCCCATAATGCATATATCATGAAGATACTAAATATACTCCCCTATCTCTCTCTCCACCCCATATTATTTACTGGGGACTCTTCAGACAACATAAAGGGATGACTGAGTGGAAGGATATGGGGAATGTTTATGGGAGGACACAAAAGAGGGCAGCAGGGAAGGAAATTATCCTAAAACATATCTCACCAATACCAAGTATAAACCATTAAAATTATCTTATTTGCTTCCCAGATTTTTCCCTCTACCTTTTGACTTTTAATAACTGAATACTGGTCCTCTTACTTGCTTCCGGTTGATACCCAATTTGCCGTGGTGTTGATTCATAGGCAATTTCACACACTAAGTATCAGCATAGGAATTACTGAACACCAGGGCTGGAGGGAACAACAGGATCATTTTTCAATAAGGAAACCAAGGGCCAGCAGGGAGGTGCCTCGCCCCAGCAGCTCTCCCATGGATGCCTCACATTTCAGGAGATTGTTCAAGGGCCATGAGGCACCCCTCTTATGCTTCCACAGGCCTCTGATTTTAAGTATCCTCAGGCGTTATTGTCCTAATTTTAAAGATGGTGAAACCAGGGCAAGGAGAAATTGAGTGGCCTGCCCAAGCAACTCACTTGGACACTGAATGTTAATGCCAAAACGTCTCAATCTGTCCTTCTTGCAGCTGTGGCCTCAGAGGGAGAACGTTTTTGTTACTTAAATGAAACCACATATTCTTCTTCACAAAGAAATAATTTAATGAATTCTAGCTCAGACATAAATCATACTTTAAAAAAAATCCAATGACAAAAAGACATGATCACTCCTCTCCTTGCAACCTCTTATGTTTCTACAGCATTTTACTTTTTTAAAAATAAATTTTACTTTTTAAAGAAGCTTTAGGTTTGTAGAAAAATTGAGGGGAAAGTACGGGGAACTTGCATCTACCATCTCAACCCCCACCCCCTGCCCAATTTCCCCTATTATTAACAGCTTGCATTAGTATGGTACATATGTTACAACTAATAGGCCAATACATTATTATTAACTAAAGTTCATAGTTTACATCAGGGTTCATTCTTTGTGTTGTACATTTTATGGGTTTGGACAAATATGTAATGACATACATGTACCATATAGTATCATACAGAATAGTTTCACCACTCAAAAAATTCCCTGTACTCCATCTATTCATCCCTCCCTCTCTCCAAAGCCCTAGTAACCAATGATCATTTTAATGTCTCTATAGTTTAGATTTTTCCGGAATGTCATACAGCTGGAATCATGCAATATACAGCCTTTTCACATTGGCTTCTTTCACCTAGCATACATAGCTTGACAGCTCATTTTTTATCACTAAATAATATTCCATTGTATGGATGTACCACAGTTTATCCATTCTCCTACTAAAGAATCTTCATTGCTTCCAAATTTGGGCAGTTATGAAGAAAGATGCTATAAATAGTTATGTGCAGGTTTTTGTGTAGACATAAGTTTTAAGTCATTTGATTAAATACCAAGGAGCATAATTTCTGGATTGTATGTAGAGAATATGCTTAGGTAAGGGAGGAGGCAACTGTGGTCATCTTTCATGGTGAGCCCTCAATCATGGCAGCCCACAAGGAGGGGGTCCTACATACATCTCTAGGATGACAAAACAAAGGGCCTACACTTTCTGCAACTGTGTTTTTGGGAAGTTGCCAGGAAGAATTTGGTCTGCCAGAAAACCCAGGGAGAAAAGTGACACAAAAGCTAAAATAAGGAAGTGCTAGTGGAGATTTCTGAATCAAGAGTGTATATCATCCCTGAAAGTGTTTTGACTAACACTAACACTGCCAGAATGCAATTTTAAAAAATTAATTCCACTGTTAAAGACATTTTAGATTCATATGGTCTACTCTCAATAAACAGCACCAACAAAAATTGTTCAATATTTTTGGGAGGATACTCATTGACATTTAGTACTGAATACTCCTTATATTTTAAGGCTACCATCCCATCCACACCTTATCCTTTAACACTACTCACAGACTCTGCTGTGCTGGTAGCACCTCTGAGCCAGCCCACATTATTTACAAAGGGTTTCACAGGGACAGGAGCGCAGTGCCTAAGAGTGGCTGCCAAGGAATAACTCACCACGCTGTGTCAAAGTTAGACCTCAGTGCCAATAAAGATTTATTAGGTTCAAAAAACTGAATCAGCAGCGTCTTTGCAGTGACCTGAGCATTCATGTTGGCACAGAGTTCTGGAAGTTCTCAGCAAAGAGAAAAAGTGAGACTAAAAGACAGTTTTTCATTCTTATACAATGCAACAAAGGTAGGGAGCAGCAGCCTAAACACAGATGACCAAAAAAGAAAATGAAAATTATTTTAGGAAACACCATTAGCTCAGCTCAGCTTCCTTCTATGAGCTCTCTCTCTGGGGACAACTAACCTACATTGCATTGATCCTAACCTTGGAACGAGCTGTCCAGATTTCATTCTGGGACCTGCCCTCCAGATCTGGACATTGGGGGACTGTCATCACAGAGCACATCAGAAGGGACCTCTGCAATTTGTAATGAAATCATACCAGGATGATCCAGCCAGCCCTTGTGGACCTCCAAATATCCTACTGACCAAGAGCTAAGCAATTCCACAGTCACTGGCCCCAGTCTTCAGAGCAGTCAATGGGAGCAGAGCAGTGAAGAGTTTGGCAGTATGTATACTTGGAAAATGTAGTTTCCAGTCTAACCAGAGTGAATGAGGTAAAAAAAGATACATAGGCCAACTGGGCTCTTTTCCCCTTTCCTCCACCTGCAGACTCTTTTCAGTAACAATGATTTAATATACCACCTATATGCCAATCCTCCCAAGCCTCCATGACCAGCCCAGATTTCTGCCCTGGCTTAATCCTCATAGAGCCAATGGCATCTTTTACTTCTCCACTTACATGTCTAATATATATCTCAAACTTGGGTGGCCAGAGCAGAACAGAGGATGTAAAGCAAAGACTAGGAGTTATCATTTGTTTCTCTCCTTCCCTCATCCTTCCCACACACAGCCCCCAGGGCCAATCTATGAGCAATTTCCAATGACTCCAACTTAAAATGTACCCTGACTGTACCTCTCTCCATCTCTACTGATACTACCCCATTCCCAGAACTCTTCATTGATGAATGTAGACATAAGTTTTCAACCCATTAAAAACTGATGAATGTAGGCGCCCCCTAGCTAGCCTAGTTTCCACTCTCACCCCCTGCAGACTAGTCTCCCCACAGCAGCTGGAGTAACCAGAATGTAAATCAGATCATATCTCTTACTGCTTGAAACCTTTCAATGGCCTCCATTTGTACTTCAAGTAAAATCCATCCTCCTAGCCCTGGCCTGCAAAGCTGTTTATAACCCAAACTTTATCCGTCTCCTCAACCTCATCCTTCATATTGATCCCAGTGTCTCATTGTCACATCTGCAGAGACTGTCCCTGATCCCCACTCTAAGGAGACCACCACCCAATCACCCTCTTATATCCTGTTATTTTCATTCTCTGAAGCATCCTTATTATTCTTCGTACACGTGCATGCACGCACACACACACCTATAAAGCTTGTTTACAACAGTATCTCCACTGTCCAAAAGTATACGCAGGTCAGAGAATGTCCTCAATAAATACTGTTGAAGAAATGGAAACTGATAAGCCATCACTCATAAGTCCAACAGAGTCATTTACCTCTCTGCTTTTGCAAATGATTTTTGTTTGTGTTATTGTTGAGTAAAAGATAAAGTAATTGGCTTACATTTGTGGACCATGTTGTACAAAAGATATGTATCATTAAACACTGGAATCCCACTCAAGCTCAGGGAGCGGCATGTGAGAACCCAGTAGTCCGAGGACATAGGTCTTAGATCTCACACTCTAGCCACTGAGGAGAATGACAAGTGGAATTAAGTGTAGTATTTAAATACTTTTGCCCATTTTTTTTCCTTTTGGCTGATTTTGCATGAGTTAAATTGGCTTTGTTGAGAAGCACTGATGGAAACCCTAAATGCACAATAAAGAGACTCGAAGACACTCAGGAGGGGCCCATGGATAGAAACCACTGGAACCCCATTAAACTTGCAGCTCACCACAGCACTATTTGTCATGTTTTATTATACTTGCATTTTTTTTCTTTTTTGGTTTTAGGCCTTAAAAATATCCTTCATAGTTTATAAGCTTTAAAGTAATGGGAACACTAGTCACTGTTGACTTTTGCCTATGCCTTAAATTCAATTTAAAGAGATATCATCAGGGGAACTAAAAGGCCCTGTGCTGTACTTAAAACAACAGTAAACTGGATCATGTCTCCTTAATTCCCTGTGTTAGTGTGTTTGTGGCCAATAATTCCAAAGGGAAAAATTCCTCTATTTCCACGATCCAATCCAAAGCAAACACTGCATAGCACATATGAGTAGGTGTTGAGGGGCTGGAAGGCTGAGATTTACTTGCAAAGATGAAAAGGATCCTGAACGTGTGTAGCTTGGCTAAAGAGACATGATAACTGCCCTTAAGTATCTGACAGAGTAAACACCAAAGGGGAAAGAAAATAATGGCCTAAGCTAGACAAAGGAGGCAATTAGGGGTAACGGGAAACTTGGACCAACATGATAAAAAGCACCCTGGCAGGAAGACTTCTGGATGGAAGAATAGTTTTCCTTATTCAAGGATGGAGCACTACCTGGAGGGGCCTTTTCTGGGGCTCCCCCACCTCACCTGGAGTAAGGCTAGTTGGCTTGACTTTTCTACCAGGACAAGATGGCAAAAAGCCCAAGGCTGCAGGGAGGCAGCTTGGCCAATAGCTCCAGAATCTCATCACCCCACTCCACTGCCCTCCCTGAAGCCTGCCAGGGAGAGGGCAACATTTCCAAGGGGTCATTTCAGGTTCCGGAGCTGAGGCTGCCATCTTCAGACATCACTCTGGTCTACTGCAATGCTGGGGGGAGACAGTGTGCTAGGTTACTCACCAAAATGCCCTGCCACTTACATCACCTTTGTTAGAGCTGTGGTTGCCAATCTTAGCTGATAATCAAAAACAACTGGGAAGTGGGGGCAGGGTGGTGGTGTTATAAAACACCATTCCTGAACCTCCACACACCGACACCTGCTGAACCAGGGCCACACCACTGGTAGGGGCAGAGGCAGGAGTCAAACCTATGTCAGCCTGGCTCCAAGACTCTGCATTCAGCTGCTGGTCACAGGCCAGGAGGGGACAGCTACCTTGCCTAACAACTTCAAATTTCCACCTCTGAGTTTCTTTCGGAGCTTCACAGAAATTCTGCTGCCCTCACTGTCCTGTTGTTTCTGGCTTTGAGTGAGCAGCTATATCAGTAAGTGAACCACATGACTTAAATGAGGTGACTAGAAAACCACCAGATTTATTGGCCAGAACTTTGTTAGGATTTACTACCACAGCTGTATTCCAAACTTCTGGAACTGGCTGTTTCTAACGTTTATGGATACCTCTGAGTAAAGTACCACTGCCTTCCCTCCCACTCACATTTGAAAGTGACATGTTCAGGAGACACATGGTAATTTCTGGAATAACCCCAAATTGCTGGAGCTGTGTGCCATCCCATCCAGGGTGGCCTCTACTGTTGCCCCTGGTTGAGAGGAACCTTTAAAAACCTTAGTAATCACCAATTTTTTGTTTGTGACCTTTCCGCATGTTGGCTTCTGTGTTGGTGACCCCATGAGTTACAATCGACATTCCCCGGGTTTATGTCTGTGATTGACACAGACCAATTTGTTCAGATTCAAATCACTTTAACAAGTATTGAATGACTATCTTGTAGAAGTAATAGTAATACTAGCAGTAATCATACAACCAACAACACCACATCACTGTCTTTAATTGTACTGGACCCTGGACTCTATCCTCACAACCATCCTATTAGGTAGGTGATACTATCACCTCTATCTTGCAAATGGCTCAATAGCGGCTCATGGAAATGAAATAGCTTGCAGAATGAGGGGCAAAGAGGCAGAGGCAGAACCAGAAATCAGGTGTCCCTGCTATGCTCTAACCCCTGTGCTGTATGACCTTCCACTATACCAAGTGCAAGAGCATTACGAGAATAAAGGAGAATGCACTGGGCTCATGAAGGGCCTGTCCTCAACTGGGGAAATAAAAACAGCACATATATCCATGTATCAATGCAGTACAGGTCATCAAAAGCAAAGTGCCAAGAGCCATGAGGACCAGGAGGAAGGAGACTTTGCTCCAGGCTCCAAGAGAAGTGCTGCAAAGGCGACATCAGACTTTGAAGAGGAAACATCCAGCATAAGTTAAGGTGAATAGGATGAGTAGCTGAAGACCATACTGTGAGAAGCCAAGAGGGAGCTGAGCAAAGGATGATGTAACTGGGATGTGCTTTACAAAAGTCACCTGGCAGCAGGCATGGCTTTGAATACAGGGTGGTAGGCAGGGGGGCCAGAGCTCTGTTTCCAAGAACTGTCTCCACAAAAATTAATGTGCTTGGTGGTGAGAGTGAGTCTAAAAAGGAGGCTACAAATTGGTTTGTTGAAAGGGTTTCTTACCTTGTAACACAAGGTAAACCCACACAAACTGTTGGGATTAATCACTCTTTAAAGTTATTACATCCCAACTACCTTTCGTTACCTAGAATGTTCAAAATGGAGACAAAGCTGAGAACTAAAGGGTTGTACACAGCAGTGAACATAAATGTGTGACGGTCTTTTGACTTTTGGTTTGAACACCATTCTAACAAGATAGAAAATGGCAGCAAGCGGCAGCAAGAAGCCACCAATGACTCTATGACAAGAAAAAGGGAGACAGAAAATGTTTAAAAATCAAACTCAAGAACTCAAAATCCATACAGGTCTGGCAACCTCTGACCCAGAAGCAAACCACCTCTGTCTGCCTTACTAAATGACTGTGTCACAACCAATGGATGTTAAAAGTCACTGATGAGACTACAAAGGAAATATTAAATTACATTAGCATTCTCTACCTGTCTGCAGGTAGGCAGACAGGTAGAGAATACCTTCAAGACAGAGGTCCCACAAAATTCACAACATTTTACAAGACTTGATGTTTCAAGGAACTGGAAAGCTCTCTCTTGCAGATCATCTACCTGGGATGTGAGCAAGACGATACAACAGGCAACGCTGAAAACAGAAGTGTTGAGTCAGTCATCCTGAAACTTCTAGATGTCTCTGACTGTGCTCCAGGAAAGCATGCACAAATTGGGAAAGTGTGAATTATTTTGCAGCTTAGATTACAAGAACCTAAAATGCTCTACCCCTTGGGAAGATCTAAATAGACATTTCTCCAAAGACGACATACAGATGGCCAACAAACACATGAAAAGATGCTCAACATCACTAATTATTAGAGAAATGCAAATCAGAACTACAATGAGGTGTCATCTTACACCAGTCAGAATGGGCATCATCAAAAATCTACAAACAATAAACGCTGGAGTGGGTGTGGAGAAAAGGGAACCCTCCTACACTGTTGGTGGGAATGTAAATTGGTACAGTCACTATGAAGAACAGTATGGAGGTTCCTCAAAAAACTAAAAATAGAGCTACCATATGATCCAGCAATCCCACTCCTGAGCAAACCATAATTGACCCAGAGAAAATCACAATTCAAAAAGACACATGCACCCCAATGTTCACTGCAGCGCTATTTACAATAGCCAGGACATGGAAGCAGCCTAAATGTCCATCAACAGAGGAATGGATAAAGAAGATGCGGTACATATATACAATGGAATATTACTCAGCCATAAAAAGGAATAAAACAGTGCCACTTGCAGAGACATGGATAGACCTAGAGATTGTCATACAGAGTGAAATAAGTCAGAAAGAGAAAAACAAGTATCATATGTTAACCCTTATATGTGGAATCTAGAAAAATGATACAGATGAATTTATTTGCAGGGCAGAAATAGAGACACAGATGTAGAGAACAAACTTATGGATACCAAGGGGGTAGGGGGGGTGGGATGAATTGGGAGATTGTGATTGACATGTATACACTACCATGTATAAAACAGATGACTAATGAGGGACTTCCCTGGTGGCCCAGTAGTTAAGAATCTGTCTTGCAGTGCAGGAGACGCCAGTTTGATCCCTGGTCAGAGAACTAAGATCCCACATGCTGCGGGGCAACTAAGCCCGCATGCCACAACTACAGAGCTCACGCGATCTGGAACATGCATGCCACAACTAGAGAGAAGCCTGCACACCACAACTAGAGAGAAGCCTGTGCGCCACAACGAAAGATGAGAAGGCCACCTGCTGCAATGAAAGATCCCGCGTGCTGCAACTAAGACCCGATGCAGCCAAAAAATAAATTTAAAAAAAGATAACTAATGAGAACCTACTGTATAGCACAGGGAACTGTAGAGCACTGAGTACTATATAGTACTGTACAGTACTCAGTGCTCTAAATAGGAAGGAAACCTAAAAAAGATGGGATATATGTACACGTATAACTGTTTCACTTTGCTGTACAGCAGAAACTAACACAACATTGTAAAGCGACTATACTGAAGTAAAAATTAATAATAACAAAAACAATAAAATGCTCTACCCCTCTGTGGTAGAGTCTCTGTACACTTATCCTAATGTCGTAAATTACATTGAGTCCCCAGATACCCAGAGCTTAAGCTCAATGAGGGAAAGACCATGTCTATCATGTTCATTTCTCTATCTCAGGGCCTGGCACAGCACCTGAAGTATAACAGATACTTAATAAAGGTTGGATTAATAAAATAATGAACAGAAAAGTGATTAGCCTCAATCAGGAAAATACTACACTCATTGAAACTATATCCATTTAAACAAATAAAATAAGAACTAAAGTTAAATTGGGCAACTGGAAACCCAGTTGGAGTTTCTAGCAAGAGTGCAGTTATTTGAACACCTTTTTTTAAAAGGGGGGAGGGAGGCAGTCCACTTCCCTTTCAAAGGCCTTTCTTTTAACTCTCTCACCATAAAGTTGTGAAGATTGAACAGGCATAGGGAAGGGACCCCTGCTCACTGGGCAGAACTGTTAACTCTACCCTGATGTGCAGTCAGAGCTGAAGGTACAACTGAATTCAACTACTTTGATCATAAGACATCAAAAGCTGCATCAAGAGCCAAAACACAAGACAACTGCACAGGCAATTTCCAAACCCAAGGGCTCTCTGTCCAGTACATCATGGTGGCCAGCACTCACAGACACGTCTCCGAAGGCAACCACCTGAACAGCAGGGTAAAGAACAGAGGTTCCTGATGCTCAGATGCAGGAGGTGTACTGAGGTTGGAAATGGAGGTAAGAATTCAAGGAAGCCACAATTAAACAGAGAGAGACATCCATCTAACAAAGAAGAGACTCCAGGACAGGGCAGAACGTCCCCTAACAAAGCCAGGCTACAGGCTGCCATGATGGACGCCTGGGTGGTGTGATTTTCCAGGAAGCTTTGTGGACAAAAGAGGCTTAAATCTAATTAAAAAGAAAAAAGCAGCTCATTGATGATTTTAAAGATACGGAAGCGAATAATGAGAAGTCAGACAGACAAAAATTAAAGGAGCATAGCGAAATAAAGATAAACACAGCAATGCTCTGGAAAGATAAGGAGCAAACAGCTTGGTGCAGAGTCAGGGGAGCCATTAGGGGTAGTGGGGAGGAGGAGTGACAGATGGGCTGGTACTGCTGATGGGCTCCAGGAAGTCTTTGCTTCAAAATTCCTAAAAGGAGCTGCCTCTTAGGAATGTCTCTTAATGAGAGATTCCTAATGAGAAAGCGTAATGTTCAGAACGAATGGTTGTGAGAGGCCAGTCCTGGACAGATTCAATCCACGGGCTCAGTGGGCTCAGGGTGTGGGCGCTTCTTGCTCTGCTTCATACCATACTCCTAAGTCCCTCTTCTTTAATCCTGCAGTGTGATTGTGGAAATGAGAGTGCCAACTGCAAAACAGCTCAGAAACTCAGCCCCCTGCTCCCTGAAATGCCTTTTTGCCCTCCCCCCGCCCATCACCACCATCCTCATCACCACCCCAGATCCATCTTCTCTCTCCTTCCCTGGGACAGAGCCAGGAACCTCTTACTTCCTACTGTGGGATGCTAATCGAAAAAAGAGTGGCAATTAGGTGTGTTTCTAACACAAAAATATCTCTTCTTGACAGAAAAAAAGGATGAGCAAATAATTTTCATGCCATTTGCAATAGCCACAGAATGAGAAAAACTTGAGTTACAGGTAAAGAGATAGCAGCGTTTCTTCTGTGAACAAGACTCCTGATAATGTGCCTTGAATTTCCATTTAAAAGGAAATAAATATCTGGGAGTTCAGAGAATCAAGCATTTTCTAACTAAAACATAATATTTTAGGTATCAGAGGACTGGCAATAAAACTACCAGAAAATTACCCATTTTGACCTGAATATCAAAATTCCGTCAATTAAAAAATATTTTATCTTGCAGTTAAAATGTTTCAATGAATCACGATCCCAGTTCTTTTGGCCACAATGCCAGCCAGTGAAATAAAAAAGAACACCTAAACGTGTCAATACGTACTCAGGTTGAGAACAGTGAAGGCCAAATTCCAAAAAGAACAATAATCGTCTATGCTGAGCCCATTCACAGGCAGCAAAGGGGCGGGTGAATGGTTAGAGAACTGAGCTATGGTCCAGGTGCATAACCTGGCTGGCACACCAGGTGTTCTTGATCAATCAAGTCTTGTGCTGCAATCAACTTATCACTCTAATGAACCCAAGTGCAGAACAATCTAGGAATTTTCTTTCAAGAAACATTAACTTCTTTGTATTGACACATGAGAGTTGAATAAATGTAAGATGTGACTTTCTATATACAGGCCTGCTTTGAAAAGCAAATAGCCCTATATAATTATATTTATTGAATATACATTTATTAAGTGCCCACAGTGTACGAGGCCCTGAGAGAGGTTCCTGCCTTCTAGGGGCTGAAAGTCTGGGAGAGGAAGGTGGGCCCACAGTCAGTGCACGGAAGGGTCCTGAGGCAGTCTGTGTGTGCACAGTGGTCCCCAGGCAAGGATGCACAGGTTCTACCGTGGATGGGGCAGAGGGAAGCCTTGACTCATCTTACTAGATCCATGGGGTCACCTGGCAAACAGACCCCAAAAGAGCCTTCAACGAAGAAGGAGTTGGTGATTTTAAAAACTCAGCCAAAACAAGTTATTTCTGATTCTTTATCTGTGCCCCCCAAACTTCTGATGTTTAACATAGAAATAAGCAGGTTCTGTGTTAACGGTGTTTATTACAAGGCATCTATCAAATCTGATAGAAACATGAGCAGCAGAAAAACTGAAGTTATCATCTTAAATTATCATCTAAAGGACTTATAATTAATAAGGCAGAATAAAGATCTTTATTTCAGCTGATCTCCAAAATAAAAGGGAGTAAGTATTATAACCCTAAGAAGAGCATTTAAATCACTTCTTCATCAAGAGCCCACACCAGCAGGAAAGTGCACTGATGAAGAGAGGGAGATCTGGGGTTGAGCAGACGGGGATTTAATCCAATCTTTGCTATTTGCAGGCCCAGCTACTGGCCTCCCTACCTCTCCCTCCTTATGTGAGTGATTAGGAGCGGATGGGGGGGGGGGGGCTCAGGGTGACCCCACATGGAAAATATACAGCAGGGCTCTCCACATGGGGTCAAGGCTCTACCAACACTCCACATAAGACAAGAAGGCACAGGACTTCAGAGACACAAAATCAAGTAGATCTAACCACAGTTCCAAAAAAAATTATATGAAGAGACAGTAAAAAGATCGCTGGCTGCCAGGAGCATAGCAGATTTTGAGAGCAGTGAAACTATTCCGAATGATACTGAAATGGTAGATACATGACATTATACATTTGTTAAAGCCCATAGAACCAAATGTTTGTATCTCTGCAAAATTTATATGTTGAAATCTAATCCCCAATGTGATGGTGTTTAGAGGTGGGGCTTTGGGGAGTGATCATGAGGGTGGAGCCCTCATGAATGGGATCAGTGTCTTTATAAGAAGAGGACAGAGGGCTAGCTTTCTCTCTTTCCACCATGTGAGGATGCAATGAAACATCAGCTGTCTGCAGCCAGAAAGAGGGCACTCACCAGAACCTGAGCATGCTGGCACCCTGATCTTGGATATCCAGCCTCCAGAACTGGGAGAAATAAACTTCCATTGTTTACATGCCTGCTAGTCTATAGTACCTTGTTATAGCAGCCCAAACTGACTAAGACCCTGTACAACACAAATAGTGCACTCCAATGTAAACTATGGACTTTAGTTAATATCATATCAACCTTCATTCATTGATTTTAACGAACGTACCACACTAATGCGAAATGTTAATAAAAGGAGACACCAGATGGAGTGGGAGGAGAGAAGAGGCATATGGGAATACTCTGTATTTTCTGCTCTATTTTTCTCAAAATGTAAAACTGTTCTTAAAAGTAAAGTTTCTTAATTTAAAAAGATGCATGAGAAGAACAACAGGTAACAATTATGTGATGGCAAACCAGTTCACAGAGATCCCAAATACAATTAACATCTAAATATTATGAACATGAAACAAAACTATGGCAAAGGCCATTTAGTATTCTAAAGGAGAAGTCGACTCCATGTTATGCTCCTTGATGCAGGCTATTCTGACAGCCCCAAAGGATCTCTTCAGACTGCTGTCCTCCCTGGTGTTAGGCTGGACCAGATGCTGGATGAGACACATGATACCTGTTACTCAGGGAGCCCTCTATGTCCTGTCATCTCTCCCCACTGCCATGCACTTCTCAAGAAGTGACACTTACAAAAGGACCACTATAAATCAGGCCTAAACTAACAACAGCCCAACTTCAAGGCAGGGTCATCAAACCTCTTGAGCAAGGATATGGCTTCCCCCTCCTCCAGGGTGGGAACATTTATTTTAACCCTCCTTAGCCCCCAGCAAGGGTCTAAGGCAGGAAGTACACTCAGTCCATAGATACAGGGCAGGATCCTATAAATCCTGGCACGGGAGGCCAGATGTCATGATACGAGTGGGATCTTTCCAAACCCCTATATTTATTTAAGCTGAAAACAGCTGTAAGAGACACCTGGTTTCCTGGGAAGCTGTGATTCAAACACTAAACATGCAATTTTGCAAAAAGAAAAAAAAAAAAAGGGTAACATGAGAGACCCAGTAACTAATCATGTCCTAGCTAAGGTAAAAAAAAAAGCCTGGAATCCTGGAATCCTCCAGGGTCAGAGGCTGAGGCCAGTGGGGACCGTGTAGGAATTCAGGTACTTTGGGAAGTAGGTAGTCACTAGACAACGTATTAAATAATACTGAACCTCAGAGAGAGAAAAGTATTTCTTTTGTACCTCCCCTTCCAGCCTCATGACTGAGACAAGGAGAAGGGAAGTCTCAGCCCAGTGTTCTGGATCTCTAAGGCCTTTCCAATCTGGACTCATCCCCCTCTCCCCATGGGCCCTTGGCTCCAAGCCCTACGGGCCATGGCAGTGAGCTAGAAACGAGTAAGGCTGTTGAGGGTTCACTCTACTGCCTTATGTGTCTTCTTTTATGGCCAGCTGGTTTTCCTCCAACGTTAGCGATTTTAAAAAGGCTGCTTTTAAAGTAAACTTAAGGAATTCATTGTAGTAAAGAAAAAATCCTCTTCAACATTTCAATAGGTGATACAAAAATTATGAAGGCAAAACAGGAATCCCTGGAGTTTGGGACACTCCAACTCCCTTATTTCACCGATGGGGAAACTGAGACACCCACCCCAATCCCAGAGGAACAGCAAATTATATGAAGGTCACAGCAGAGCTGGAACCCAAACCAGGTCCTGTGAGTCTATGTCTCCATTCAAAGAGAAGTTCCCTAGGGAACAGAGACCTTCTGATCAGATGGCATATTACACTGAAAAGAACTGTATAGAGAAAAACCATTTATCTTTGCCAAAACACAATTTATTCTTGTTTATGCCTCCCATTATGCCAAGGACAATGACAGAAAGCAAAGGTTAGAGTCCTTCCCTCCCTCTCTCCTTCATTTAGTTACCAAACATTGGAGGGCCCAGACCCTGTGGTGGGGACAGGTACACAAAGCTGAATAAGGACACACTGGCTCTGCCTCGGAGGAACCCAGTCTAATCAAGAGGTCCAGCTACCAGGTAATGAAGCACTCCCTGCTGCAATCACAGGGAGATGGGCTCCTGGAAACAGAGAGGTGAGAGAGAGGGGCAATGCAAGCATAACTCAGCAGTGCACCTTAATAATAACGCTTATTATTCACTAATTATAAATGAAGTGTAATACCTGCTACTTCTTCCTCTAATTATCTGTGACACAATATGCTTGGCCTATTTCAGCAAGATAAATCCCCAAAATTTCCTTTAAACTGTCTGAATGTTTTTAAATGCATATTCTTACTAGCAAAAAAGTTAGCATATGCCTGCAAACGGGTACATTTATATACAAATTACATAAATATCACTATTGTGTACATTATCTTGATGTATTATTCCTCTACTATGAATTGATATATTATAAAACATATACAAAGAAAGATATTTTAAAAGACATTCTAATATTTTCTTCCTGCTCAGTAGAGGTATATCTTATATACCCTCATTCAGAAATTTTTGCTCTGGCTCATGGCTTCTCAAAATGAGATTCTACGACCTCTCTGGCTAGAAACTGTCTGGCAGGTGGAGGTGGGGAGGAGAGTTGGATAGTTTTAAAATTTCGGCACCCCAGTCCTCCTCCAAGTTTACTGAATCAACCCTCTGAGTGGGGCCCATGAATCTGCATTTAAAGCTTCTCATGTGAGCCTTAAATTCACTGAAGATATACAAGTACTGCTTTGGATTTAACACATTTTCCCAAGAGGAAAAAACAGTTTAAGAACTTCTTTAATGCAATAAATCTGTTTAAAGTGCTCACTATCCAGGAAGGGTTCACTCCAAAAAGTATGGACAGCAAATTGTTTTGATGTGTGGGGGTGTCTGTGCACACACAGCTGCACAGAGGGGGCCTCCCCAGACACAGTCCTCTCTGGGCCCCGTGGCTTCCTGCTCAGAGCCCCAGACAACCAGAGAGCCAAGGCCTGGTGGCTCCCCTTCCAGGCAGCTCCAGCCCAGATTAGGCTTCAGAGGCACATCTCCATGTTTGCCGGGAGCCAGTTATCCACCTTGTCAACCTCAAACCAGTCCTGGCCAATCACCTTACACACTCTCTTTATTGATGTCAGTTTTACCTCCTGGGATCTAGGAGGTGTTTTCAAAGTTTAAGCCCGTCAGTAATTTGTTCAATGCTGTTCTTATCAATGATTTGTCATCTAATCTACTGGCTTGGAGGGAACCCAAGGCCTCAGGTTGTGAAGCATCAACTTCACACAGGAAGATGCCCTACTCCTAGGTCAATGATCACATGGTTCTCCCTCTCACTTGCCTGCCTTTTCCACCTCTTCTCAGAGCCCTCTCCTGGCAGAGACCGGCATCAACCGCCATCTCCTGTACATTTCAACAGAACTGTATCTCTACTATAATACTCAGTCCCATCGCCTCATAGGACCTCTTTGTGAATAGATTTCTATCACTAACTCTAGACTGTAAGCTTCTCAGATCTAACTTACCCATCTTTAAATCTCTCTAATACTTACCATTTACACATAAGCATGATTCAGTAAATATGCAGTAGATAAGCAGCCTATGACACTCTGTTACAAACATTCTAATACATGTTTAGGTGACACAGCAAAAATATATGACTACTGTATTATTTTTGCACATTATTAAAGTGAATACTGCATAGATACATATAGGCCCAAGTCCAAGCTCTTCCACTTGCCAGCTGTGTGATTTCTGGCAAGTCACTAAATAGTTCTGTGAGCCAGTTTCTTCATCTACAAAACAAAGAAATAGTACTAACTACCCCCTTAATATTTTTATGAAGATTAAATAAATTTATATATGTAATGGGATTAGAACCATGCCTGACCATTGCAGACAGTCAATAATTGTTACTTATTATTCTATTAACTCGACAATTATCAACTATTATTATTGACTTAGGCCCTATGCTACATATTTAGACTATAAAAAAACAGAAAGATAAAAAACAAAACAAAGAAGGCCTCATTGTAGCTTGGAAGACAGAGGGAGTACAGGTAATTAAATACATTACACAAGTGCCATTTCAAGAGCTAAGTCAATGTAAAGATTTGCATTTTTCAGAAGTATCGGCAGATGGATGAATGGAGAAAGCTCTCAGTACCTATCTGCTATCAGTTGCTGGAGAGTTTCCTAACATATCCAGCCTCTCAGGGCTTTGAGCTCCTGGAGAATGGAATTTTAGTGGTAATAACACCAGGCACCCTTTCCTACACTTTATATCCCTGCCACGTTACCCCATGTGTGTATACCAAATGACAGGGTGAACGAACCTTCCTGGCACCTTCAGGTCAGAGGGAAGTTTGGGTACACTCACTTGGAATTTGTCTCTACTTTACACATCCAGGCACATCATCTCTCTGCATAGCCTCCCACTAAATCTCCATTAAGTTACCTGGCAGAGAGCAGACAGGCACTGTAGCTCCAACTCAGGCCTAGGTCAGGGAACTATCCAAGGGCTCTACTGTGGGGATGCTGGACCAGCCCCTGGTGAGGTCAGAGTGCTAGGACCTTGGAGCAGAGCGAGAACAAACACTAAAGGAGCTTGAACAAACGCAGCATTCCCATCTGGACTTCTTTACCAGTGAGAAACAGAAACCTAACTCAAAGGTGCTTACTACACAAGGTAGGATGTATTAGCTCATGTGACTAAAAGGACCAGAGATGCTATCTTAGTGAGGGTGACCAGGGAATGTCTCTTTGAGAACTGACATTTGAACAGAGACCAGAATGAAGTGCAGGGCAAACCATGTGGCTGTCTGAGGAAACAGCAGACCAGGTAAATGAAATCTGCTCCATCCAAACCTTGTGGACTGAGAGTTAGGAAGAGGCAGATTTCATGGAAAATCAGAAAGTAGAGTACCAGGAAGTAGAGTAATGGATGTTGCATAGAAAAGAAAGGGCGTGGGAGTGCGGGGGCAGGAAGCACAGCATCTATTACCAGAAAATCATAGGAATCCAAAGCCAAGTTCAGCTGGAACAAGCTCCACTTTTCCAATCACATCACATTTTACAATTGCACAGCCTGGTGATGATATGAGGGTCTTGGAATCATAACGCTAACACAGCTCTCCTTCTATGTAATGCAAATCTGAATGAACCAACTCCAAAGCCTAAAATGGAAAACACACACACACACACACACACACACACACACACACACACACACACAACCAGAGTCTGACAAAAATGACTTGATGAAAGAGACATTAATAAGACCACACAGTGATTCTCTCATGGCTTTGTTCTTGCATGCTTGTAATTACTTTGCAACCCCCTTATAAAGGACTGGAAGCAACACATATTTATATCTGTTTCAATTTGGGCACTGTTATTACATGATCTGGTGGTAGCCAATCTTCACACTAGAGATTGAAAATTAAAAAGGGATTTTGTTTGTGTGTGATCTGAGCCAGAGGCATCAAACAGGAGTAGGTTGGTCAAGAGTCACATTAGCTTGGTGTTCACAATGTAGCCAGGAGGTATAGGAACCTTAAGCAAGTTCTGAGGCCGAGGTGACATGTGCCGAGGACATCATGCAGGTGAGGGTCGGGGACCCCTAACTTTCATGGAGCTTCAATTAGTCACAGCCCAGAAGTAAATCCTGAAAGCAGAGAGAGGAGCTATTGATTCATTTAAAGTAGACTCGATTCCTGCTATGGAGAGCTTACGGTTCTGTAAGGTACTGAAGAAAGGGTGCCAAGTCTGCTTTTAGGGGGTTACAGCCCAGGTGGACACCAAAAATGGAGGTGGGGTGGCAGTGTCTCAATGCAGAAACATCTAAGTCCAAAAGAGGTGCCCTATGGTAAAATTATAGAATGGACTCAGGTTTGGGGTTTTTTAAATGAGTGGTGTGTAAGACGCATTTAGTTGCAAGTGACAGATATATCAAACTGACTCAACTGAAAAAACAAAAAAAGTGTGGGGGGGAACTAATTGGCTCATAAAAGTAAAATGCCCAGCCTAATGCCAGCTGTAGCCACAGCTGGATTCAGAGTATAAACCCTATCACCATATAGCTCCATGCCTGCACGTGTGAGCCTGCACACACAGCCTGTATCACTGCTGGGCTTTGTTCTCAGCAAGCGCTCCCCTTATAGGGCTAAGGGAACATAGCTGTGGCACCTCTACAGTATATCCCAGTAGCTGAGCCACACTAGTGAAAAGAGAGCATCTCTGTCCGCATCTTTCCAAAAAAAGTCCCTAGTGGGGTTTCTTAGGGCTGATACAAGTCAAGCACCCATCCTGAGATAAATGACTGTCCGAGAGAGAAATACACAGACTGCCCAGGCCTAGGCCATGTGTCACCCATCACCCCACCCCCACCATTGTCTAGAATGAGGAAAGACAGTCAGGGTGCAGCTGCCCGAGCCAGGGGGTTGGATATTTGGAAGGCAGAACACAGCAGACATCCATGCCAGAAGGGTCAGGTGTCCTTTGAGCTCAAATCTGTCCAAAATGTGTATTAACCTGATTATGCAGTTCTAACATGGAATTCTGGAGAGCCCTGGGGGCAGAAGCAGGGCCATAAATGATTCCACAGGGCTCCAGGCCAGACAGTCCTTCCCAGTAAACACAACTCCATGTTGTGTCAGTCCATCATTTCCCTGTTCTCCTTTGCACTTTGGAAAGATTCCCACCCCTGGCCCCTTAAGAGATCATTTGAAAACATATACTTTGGGGATGCATAATTATATAAGCTCTTTTTCCTCCAGTCATGCGTCCATCTGCCCAAACACATTTCTTTGGTCAGTGTGAATTTATTAAAGTTTAATAGGACAGGATACAAGTCATGGATTTTAATTCTGAACATTTGCAATAGCAAAATACTATCATTTGTATCACCAAATGACACTAGAATACTGTATATATTCCATGAAAAACTATGGAAGTGGCTAACTACTTTTCTCAACATGCTAGATATAGAATTATATATATAAAGTTTCCTACTGGTAAATACCCTTGTGCTTATTGTTGGTAACGCCCTTGGTCCTGTAGAGCGGAGACTTGTAGCCCAGGAACTACATTTCCCAGAATCCTCCAGGAAGGGTCCAGGTTAGATTCAGCCAATGAGAGGCCTCCTGGGAGACATGGGAGAGCAGGAGAAGCAGAGCAGTCTTATTGACTCTAAATCAATGAGCCACAGGTATTAGGGCTTCAGCTGAGGGCAGCAGGAGGCTTTGCCAGCAGCTTCCAGCATGTTCCAGCAAATCATCCATCTCAGTACTTCAGGCAGCTGAAATCATAGGTGGCACATCCCCTGGGATCCCCACACTTCCTGGTTTCCTAAAAATTAGAGTTGGCTTTCTCTGATATTTGTTCCCTCAGCCTTGAATTCTCCGTTCAAGCTCTTCCTGTTTGAACTACCTGGAGGGATTTCTGTGTCTTTCTTTACACTTTCAAAAGTTTAAGATGTGTCAGCAGTGTATCTGTCTAAGATAGTGCACATGATAATAACATATCATTTCAAATCTAAGCAGAGAGCCCGGGAAGACTTTGGGTCCTGTTTAATTAGGCTGAAGATTTCACTAACTCCACTTCAAACGTTTGCATGCAATATATTAGACTTACATATCAACCCACAAAATATGTTTCTTTTCCAATGAAAAATGGATTGTTAAAAATACTACCAAGGAGTCTGCAATTTGCTTTGAACTGCACCAAAAATAAGATGTTTTAATAGATGGTCAGAGGGATGGGTAAATGGACAGATATGGGTGATGAGCATACAGATGTTCGTGGTAAAACTATTTCGATTTTGCTGTATATTTGAACTTTTTCATAATAAAATGTTGGGGAGGGGTACACTATCAGCTCAAATCTAAAGAATAACATTGGTGGAAGTAATATTTCTAAGTGTTTTTTAAAAGTCAATAGGATTTTACTTGTCTATAACCTAACTTTTCTAAAATCATTTCCCTTGCAATATTGTCACTTTTCTTTGTCCTTTGTCACAATCAAAATGAGTTAAGCACTGTTACTCATCACCCTTGGGGAAATCCTTCCTCCAAAAAATAACCCTACAGTATCATTAAATACATGCATGTAAAATTCATAATTAATTATTCAACAAATATTTACAGGTCATCACAAATTATACTCTTTAAAGCCATGAGAAAATTAGGGTTTGACGATTAAATCGCATATTACTTTCCACCCTGTAATTACCAGGAACCAGTGGTGTCATTAGTAGTTTTAATTCTACCCACTAGAGTGCATCTTACAATTCACTTGCCAAAATAAAAGTGTTGGGTATCCTACTTTAAAAGGCTGTTAATGAGGATTTATTTAAACTGAGTTTCCAATATTTTCATAGGTAAAATATTCTGATCTGATCTCCTGCACATCAGCAAAACACTCATTGCTCATTCAAGGAATAGTTTTTGGGTATCTGCACTATAGAGGGCACTGTCCTAGGTGAACAGGTTACACAGTCCTCCTCTTGGGGCTTAAATTCTAGTGGGGAAGGAAATAAAAGCCAGATACAGTAAAAAGTAATTTCAGATACTGATGAGTTTCATAAGAAGAGGCATACACAAGCAATGAGAGGACAATGGGTAGGGGAGGAGAGTGAGGGTGGTGTTTTGGGTGGGGTTCGAGGAGGTTCTATCTTAGGCAAGCTCGCCAAGGAAGGCCACCTTAAGAAAAGGAGAAGCTGAGCTGAACCCTGAATAACAAGGAGGAACCAGATCTGGCAAGAAAGATTCCACTCAGAGAGAACCCCGCGTGCAAGGGCACTGCAGAGAGTACTGGGCTTGGCGAGTTCAAGGAACAAGCATAAGGTCCACATGGGAACTCAGCAGGAAGGGGCTAGGAGAGGGGGGCAGGGCCAGAATCTTGCAACAGCCTTGCCAATGAATGGGTTTTGATTCATTGTAAATGAAATGAGGAATAATGGAGGGCGATAAGCTCTCTGCAATAACAAAATGAACTTCCACAGTTAACACAGTTGCCTTTATGCATAAATTCTGAAGACTGCAACATAATGCCAAGGTTAGTGAAAACAGCACAGCTACTACAAAGGGGTGCCTGAAGATCTGTGGTGATGCTGCTAATCGCTGCTGCTGCTGCTGCTAGACAATAATAATGAGAAGAAACAATTACTAGGCACTTCCTGTGTCTCCAGAATTGGTACACATGTTTTATAGGCCCCCACAAGTGAGGTTAAGTCACTGCTGTCATTTTGCAGTCGACGATCCTGAGGCTCAGAGAGAGAAATGACCTTCCCTAGATCACACAGCTGTCAAGAGGCAGTCAGGGTTTCAACCTGGATTCAGGGATCTCTTCTTCACCACTGAATCAAGTGACCCATCATATATAAGCCCTTTTGATGGCCTGCTGAGGAACTTGAGAAAGACAGCATCTGTAAGCTGGTCATCACTGAGATGGCATTGCTCTCTGGTTCATTTTATCCTAGCCCAAATAGATATAAACACACACACACACACACACACACACACACACACACACACACACACGGGTGGTGACAGGAAGGGAGATGGAGAGAATATAGAAAGAAGAAAAACATAGTTGGAAGTTGTCTTCCAGGCAGGTTTATCATCTTTCCCTGTGGCAACGGCAACACACTCACAGCCTGCCTGATACATAAAAGAAAAAGAGAGTGCTCCCATGCAATGGGCTATAGTTCATATTTTCCTTTCTGGCCCACAGTAAACAGGTTATGATGTTTTATTCCTGCACACCCATCACCCAAGCCTTAGAAGAAAAACATTGTTCCCAAATGTTTTCTTACTGCAGCATCTTTGTGCACTGGTGATTGCTGTAATTTAACCTCCATAAAAAACCAGAATCATCACTGGATGACAATTTATAGCACAGTTTCAGAACGCTTTACTTCTTCACTAGTGCTCCATTGTGATTACGATTTACTGGCATTGTCTGCCCTCGGGGTGCACTCCCAGAGCCCTGCCAACAGCCACCAGGTCAGACAAGGCTCTCACTTAAGGCACCCAAACCCTCTGGATGCAAGACTATACATCTTAATGACCAGGAAGGGCTTCGTGGCTTGATGTACTCATGTGGCCAGTGAAATAAACTATAAAGCATTCCAGGTGATTCAGCTGTCCACAGTTGAGTTGTGCATCTTCCTGGTAAATCACTTGGAAGACACACATACAGAAGCCCAATATTATATAATCATTTGCCTGGCTGGCTCATGGGGCAGAGGGGGGGGATGGTGGTACAGGGAATGACACTGGGGCAATACTGCGAATGACAAACAAAAACGGGAAAAGATAAGACAATAAGACTTGGGACTTCAGAGGCATGAAATCAAGTTACCAGGAGTAGCAAAAGGGCTGCAGCAACAAATCTTCCTCCATCCAAAAGATCTAACCTAGTGTTCACCACAGGGCTTTCAACTACTGTGGGACGACTCTGGTTTCAGCTAACGTAGAGACAGCAGAAGTCAAGCAATGCAGGCATTAATTAGCCAGGTTGTTAAAGGTGCACCCATTTAAAAGGAATTCTTAAGCTAAACGGGGTTGTGCAGCTACAGAAATGATGGACAGGGACTTTGGAGTCAGATGGACTAGGTCTGCGTCTGCTCTGCCATGCTTTCCCTCCATGACCCTGGATCCACTGTAGTTTACTCATCTGTGAAAAGGGTAAAAATACTACCTACTTCATAAGGTTGTTGAGAAAACGAAATGCAATACTGTGTAAATCACAAGGTGGGGGCCAGATACAAAAAAAGTAAGAAATGTTCATTATAAAGGTTATCATTCTACCTTTACTCTATTGCTCAAACTTCATACATTAGCATATCACCATACTATTCACCTTCTCAGTCTACCACCCTGTGGACAGATGTATGTCTTATCTATAGCTCACTGTGTGTGTGTGTGTGTGTGTGTGTGTGTGTGTGTGTGTGTGTGTGTACCTACAGCTTATACCGAAGTTTGAGTTACTCATACACCTAGCGTATTATCATCATGCAAAGCCCCCTCTTGATTCATACTTCCCCCTCCAGCCGGGACCCACATGCTTATCCCCTGCCCCCATAGACACCCACTCTAGTGAATATGATAGACATCCTGAACTGTGTGTGTGTTTATGCAAAATGCATGCTGTTTTACATGCTTTTAATTATATAGATACTACTATGCTGTAAGTCTTGCTCTATTTCTTATGCATTGTTTCACTCCAGCTCAGCATGGGTTGCTTTGTTTACATCCAGTACATCTCACCTGTCCCCTTCCCTAATGACAGAGTCCTAGGGAGTCTACAACCACCCCAAAAACCATGCCCCAACCAGTCTCCTCATCTCACCTTTCCTGACTACATTTCTTTAAATCAACTCACATAGCTTAGATAAATTTGTTTTAAAGGGCAGTTATATCGGTTCTATGAAGGATTAAAATATACATATAACTATTAAAATTGTCTGGCAGCTATGTCTGTGTGATCTTTGGGCTTCCCACCCATGTCACTTCATTAGAGGCTGGCCTCAGGCTGCCCACAATGGACACCAGCCTACACCCTACTGAAAGTCTGGGGCTGATGAGCTCAGGTTACCAACAGAGTTTTCTTCCCCAAATGTTCTCTCTAATCTGCATCTTTGCCTTCCCTCAGACAAGCCAGGGCTGCAGGAAGACCAAACGAAGCCTTGGAGCATCGCCCCCTGGCCCCTGGGAAAACACTGCAATGCCAGGAAGATCCACATCACCTTTCTACCACAAGGAGGTGACACCTCAGAGGGGTGGGTCAGACTCCCCAAAGTCAGACAATCTGAACTGATCTGCTAAATGTAGGTGAAAATAAAGCTGGGCTCTTGGCTTAGTGCTCTCCAGCCACCAAAGCGTACTCAGCCAGAGGAGAGGGACAGAGGACAAAGAAGCCAAACCTCCCACTGAGATTTGGAGGAGCCCTCTCACAGCACCGCTTCTGATTACTGAAAGGGCAGAAAACTTTTTTGAGAGGAGCGGTAGGTGAACATAAATCAAAAGCAGAGAGAAAAGTGGGGAAGACGGCAGTGCTGCCCTCACCACAAAGGGAAAGTTAGACAGCCAATGAGTGATGCAGAGACAGAAATGCAAACCCTCCTGCAGCTTCCCGCATCCTCAGCAGGACACCCCAACTCTTCAGTGAACACCTACTGGCTCCCCAAGCCTGGTGGTGAGGTGCTGGGGTGATGCAGGGTGCAAGATGGACCCAGCCACTGACCCGGTGGGGGGTGGGGTGGGGGAGGGGGTCAAGGGAGGCATTCAAGTAACCACACAAATAGATCTCGTTTATCCCACTGCAGCAGGCCCCAAGTGTTCCCATCAACTCACAGACCTCCCAGTGCCCCCCTGTCTTGCTCTCTCCAACCCCATCCCCCATTGCACCCTCCTTTCAACTTCTTCAACTTGCCCTGTGCTCTGCTCCCTCTCCAGGTTCACATGTCCTGCTCCTCCTCCCCAGAGCCCCTTCCCTCTGCCATCTCCTAGGTCCTGGGGTATTTTCCTCATCACTCCTCAGCTCCCTGGGTGGGCACCACCTGAGCAGCCTGGACTTCTCGCCTCCAAGCCTTCCCCACTCCTCCAACTTCTAACTCAGTATCTGTCTCCCCCAGTAACCTTCAACTCCTTCTAGGGAGGCAGCCGGCATTTCCTAATTAGGCTGTAAATCTAGTTCCCACAGGAGCCAACCCAAGGTCCCAGGCTGTCCACTTCTTGGGATACAGCTCACAGTCCACAAAGGGCATAGGATGGTAAAGCATCCAGGGCTGAGGACAGACAGGGCAGATGAGGTAAGTACTCATACCCACACGCAGGCCTTATAGGGATGGAGGTGGCTTAGGGGAAGAAGAGAAGACAAATAAATTGCACCCCTACTCTCAAACCTTTATTTTCTCCTCCTTGAAACCATAGGGATTCTCAAAGAAATGAGCATTTTGTCCCACTCCCAACAGGCTTTAGTTGAAAGCATTGCTCACCCTGCCCAATTCCCTCATGAAGTAACCTGATAAATGAGAGAACGCAAACTTGATTTAAAGAGACTGGGACACCACATCCAGATCCTCTTAAAGTGGCAAGAAGTGAATACCTGTACCCAGGTCCCACAGGCACGCCACAAGAGAACACAGCCTCCGCATGGGGAGGGCATGGGGGTGGGGGGGCCTAGCAGCCCAGGGGCACAGGTGTCGGATGACCCTCTCCAAAGGCCCGCTGAGACCAGGGGACGTCACCCACTTCATTCAGGCTCCCCTTCAAATTGCTTTCAGAAGGGAAGCCGCTGTAGGGTGCGATGAAAGGGTTAGGAGCTGGACTTGGAACCAGATAGGCCTGGACTGAAATACCAGCTCTTCCACTTAGTAGCTGTGTAACCCTGGACAAATCAGTTAGCCTCTGGAAGTCACCTCTAAAAGTAGACTCAAATGGCTACCCCTGGAGCTCACTGCAGGATGAGATGGCACTGCTCAGACTTGGTTGCACATTAGAACCTCCTAGGGAGTTTTTGAAAATTCTCCCTGCCAAGGCTACATCCCAGACCAGGTCAATTATAATCCCTGATGGAGGGGTTGGGCATAAGTATTTTTTCAAGCCTCCAAGTGATTCCAGTGTGTAGCCAAGCTTGAGAACCAATAGGCGAATCCCTTTCTGCCTGGAATGTGGTCCCTTGACCAGCCGCAGCAACATCAACTATGAGTTCATAGGAACTGCAAACTCTTAGATGACTGAAATGGCATCTTCTTTTTTTGTTGTTGTTGTTGGACCATAGTTTATTCCAGCAAATCAGATTGAAAAGAAAAAACAGCTAACATGGAGGTGGTGGATACGTATGCTGTTGTTAGAATCTTGTACCACTAAAGTTTTCCATGGCACAAACTATACCCTTTTTGTTGTCATAACAGATATACATAAATTTTTTTAAATTTAGAAGTGTGAAATGCCATCTTCTTTATAACAACCTTCCTGGGCTATTCTGATGAACTCTGCTCTGAAAAGTACTGAGATCATTCACCTTAAGTGCTTAGCATAGCTCCTGGTCCCAGGCAGCCACTGTTTATGGGATCTTATTAAAAACCTAAGGACAGGCAGTACAGCACAGAGGTTGAAAGAAGCCTGCCTGGGTTGAAATCTCAACTACCTACAACATATAGTATAATAGTTTTCTTATAATAATAAGAAATTGGGCCTCAATTGCTTCACCTGACACATGGGTTAATAACTGGTAGTAACTCGACCCATCTCAGAGGGGTTTGTGAGTATAAAATCAGACAACACGTAAAGTGCTTACTACGTGCTTGTCAGTCAGCCCAACAGCGCTGTTGTAATTACAGCTGTAGGGATCCAGCTCTGTAGGTAATAGTACTGGGTCGATTAAATGTCAGAGCTGAAAGGAACTCACCTTAAATTGCAAGGGTACTCTTCAACAAATGATGCTGTGACAACTGATATCCACATGGAAAACATGAAGTTGGACCACCACCTCACACCAAATCCGAAAGTTAACTCAGAATGGATCAAAGACCTAAATGTAAGAGCTAAAACTATAAAACTCTTAGAAAAGAACAAAGACAGACCTCGGATTAGGCAATGGTTTCTTAGATATATGATACCAAAAATACAAGCAACAAAATAGGAAAAATAAATAAATTAGACTTTGTCAAAGTTAAAAACTTTTGTGCTACAAAGGACTATCATCATGAAAGTTAAAAAGACAACCCACAGAATAGGAAAAAAATATGTTCAAATTGTGTATCTTCTAAGGGACTAGTATCTAGAATACATAAATAACTCATAAAAAGACAAACGACACAATTTTTGAATGCGCAAAGGATTTGAATAGAAATTTCTCCAAGGAAGAAACACAAATAAGATATACAATAAGCACATGAAAGATGCTCAACATTATTAGTCATTAGGGAAATGCAAGTCAAAAACACAATGAGATACCACTTTACACTCACCAGGATGGCTATAATCAAACTGACAAATAACAAGTGTTGGCAAGGATATGGGGAAGACAACTCTCACACACTTCTGGTAGCAATATAAAATTATACGGCCACTTTAGAAAAAGTATGACAGTTCTTCAAAAGGTTAAACACAGAGTTACCATGTGACCCAGCAAACCCATTCCTATATATACCCAAAAGAAATGAAAACATATGTCCATGTAAAAACATGTACCCAAATGTTCATAGCAGTACTAGTCATTATAGCTAAAAAAAGTCGAAGCAACTCAAATGACTATCAACTGACGAATGGATAAACAATAAATGGATGTGGTATATCTATATGGTGGGATAATATTTGACCATAACAAAGAATGAAGTGTTGACACTTGTTGCAATATGGGTAAAACTTGAAAACATCATGCTCAGTGAAAGAAACCAGTCACAAAGGACCACACACTGTATGATTCCATTTATATGAAACGTCCAGAATAGGTAAATCTATAGACACAGAAAGGAGGAACAGAAAGGAGGAACAAAGAGGACTGATAATGGGTACAGGGTTTTCTCTTTGGGTTGATGAAAATCTTGGGGTGATGGATGTACAGATTCTGTGGATATACTAAAAAACATTGAATTCTACACTTTAAGTGAGTTAACTGTATCATATGTGAGTTATATGTCAGTAAAGCTGTTAAAAAATTGCAAAGGTAAACTGGGCGCTGTGTTTTCAGGGTTGAGCCAATGATTAGATAACTGTTTTTGAAATGCTAACAACTCAGTTATTAAGACAAGTTATACACATGACAAACATCAGAGAGGAAATGTGAGAATCTAATTTAAAATCACTGACTATGCAAATGTGAAATTTCAAAATATGCAAATGTACCACACTGTGATAAAAAGGAAGGATACATGGGGCTAATTTCTTCCTGTTAATTCTGGTAAAATAACTCCTTTATTGTCCCATTCCTGCCATGGTGAGCTCTTGATATTGTTGATGAAGGCTTAATGCTCTTTTTTCTTGAACAAAGTTTGATGAATTATTTTTTTCTATCAGGTGCCTGCACAGAGAGATAAGTGCCCCATATTCAAATGTAACCATTCTGAACATTTTTCATACCCTTCTTCATGTGTGATATTGTTCCAGTCATCATTCTAATAGGAAAGTGTGTGCTGGGGGGAGGCAGGTTTAGGGAGAGAGGGAATCACTCTGATTTCTGTTTCTTGATTCTGTGAATGATACCAGATCAGGAATTATTTACATGGCTCAGGTCTTCTTTGAGCTGGGAGAAAAGGCACAATGAAACAAATAGGACTTATGGGTAAGAGACCAAAACAAAGGCTAAAATTCTAAAGTGTTAAAGGTGAAGAAAAATCTCAGAAACAGTCCCATCAGGTGGATCACAAACTTGAAAGAAAAAGAAATCCTTGTCTCCTTAAAATGCTTTCTTATCCTGTGTCCTGTGAACAGTCCTCGCCTCCAGCCAAAAAGTTTTTAATCCAAAACAGGATAGTAACATTTAAATGAGATAACAGATGTAGAGCATAGCATAGTGGCTTAGCAAAAGAGAAGCCCTCCATACTGTGACAATGACAATGACTACTGCTTACTTTCTGCAGAGTAAATTGTAAATGCTGCGAATATCCTGCCTATGAGCTTTCAGACCTCATACACCAAAACACTCTGCTATGTTCACTAAAAGAGGCTGTGGCCTTAACCTAACTAATCCAAGGATTGCCAACTCAGTGCTTTGGGGGGACAGAGTGGCAACATAAATGACAGGGAAGCAGCATGGAAATCAACCAACTGGGCAGTTCACTTGGACTGTCACTATGTGGGAATGGGGGCCTCGGGTGGCTACACCTCTCAATTTTTCAAGCTTTAAATCTGGATATTTTTACATCACTTCATATTTGCCTATGTGACTTCATTTTTTTCTCAAAGCCCACGAAGATCAAGTAAAACCTGTCTATGACTTTCCTCATCACCACTGAAGCAATTCCTGTGAGTGTGAACCACTACCCGCCCCACTCTATGTTCATTTTGCCAAGAGAAGAAGGCTAAATACACTTCCCTAGAGTCAATTCATCTCTACCACGTCTGATTTCCCCACGTGGACCACAGACCATGGCCACCGAGACTGCAGTGACAGACTCCAAGCACAGCAATGGAAGAGGTTCACTGAGCCCTTTAGGGAAAGTTCTCAAGAAGACAGGCTGAATGGCTACAAAAGCCCCATAACAGAGGCCACCATGTAGCCGGCCAAACAGCTGCCTACAGGCTTTGCCCCCTGCAAGTCTGCTTGTGCTCCTGCCTGTGGCTGCTTCCATCGTCCCTCGGTAGCTGGCACCTGTCTGCTCACCTCTTGGTAAAAGCACTGCCAGTACCTTTGCCTAGTCCAGAGACACCTGCTTGGCGGAAGGAGACGGCTGGTGTTGGCATGTTGATAAGCAACTTCGCACCATGACCTAGATGGGGATCTACTTGCTGATGCCACCACGGACTTCTAGGGCCCCTGAAGAAGGCCCTCTCTGCAAAACCATCAAACACCTGATGAGATGGATGCTTGGGAATCACCAGGTGCACAGTGAGGGAGGCTTTCTAAGTATATTCCCAAGGATGATTTTCCTCCCCAACTGACACATAAAAATATCAATTAAAAACCACACACACACACACACACACACACACACACACACACACACACACAC